>NW_018219034.1:0-6396 GCF_001263595.1 Phalaenopsis equestris
TTAAACAAATAAAACCAAGTTTATATTTCAACAGGCTTAGGCCTTTGGTCAGACGGCGAGCATTGAGTTGGGCGCCAACTGTATATAGGGGACTTCATGTAATAGCAGTTGTTGTTATTTGTGTTGATTATCCACCACAGGCATTTCCTATGCTAGTGACAACACGTGATGGGATTAAGGATGACATGTGTCAGCAATAGTTACGATTGTAATTGTTGACATTAATGTTGATAACACACACTAAACTTGTTTGCAACAAAACAATGGTGGGAATGGTGCCATTATTAATCATGAACATAGCCATTAAATAGAGTTCAGATGATCATATAATTGATCCCAAAAGATTTCAATTCAATTTTAAGCTTTAGTGCATTTTGTGACAAGATTTCTATATACAAGTATTGAATGTAGACTAAGTAACAATTAAATAAAAAAATATATTAATTGGTTGACAAAAAAGATAAATTTTTCTCGCGACTGAAAGTAATAATCTTCCTATTTAGCAGATTTTCCTACAATATTTTGCTCAATAAAAACTTTTCACCTGACTATTTGCATTTCAAATTATAATTTTATCCCAATGTTCCTTCCAATGCATTATCTTATATATTGTGTTACGCCGAATTCAAATATTTGCAATTGGAAACGAGACTACATAATAATAATGACAAATGTCACGTACCAAAGAACTTGCTGGTGCACATTAATTTCGAAGTACCGAGAATTTTAAGGCCCTACAGCAAGTGAGAATTTTAAAATGAAAAATGTTAGAGCGATAGAGGAAAGTAAGTCCAAATTTTGTTTTCACAATGAATCCTGAGCCGGTAACCCTCATCTTGTGTATCTATAAAAGAGCTGGACGCAACAAGCAGCAAGTGCAACTTAAACCTCAACCACTTGTAAGGAATATTGGTCCATGGCCTCCATTGCGAGGGCTTTCCGCTCCTTCTTCCTCTTGGCAATGGTGGCCATCGCTTTCAGCCTTCTTGCAACATTAGGGGCGGCCTACAACCATCTTTTATCTGGCGATAGACTCAAAACCGGTGAAAATATTTCGGACATAAATTACAGCTTGAGAATGCAACGAGACTGCAACCTCGTTCTCTACCAAATAAACCCGGAGAAAGATATTTGGAATACCGAAACCAAGGACAGAGGTATTGGATGTGAGCTCACCTTGCAGACTGATGGCAACCTCGTCATCGAAGACGAAGACCAAAAGCTCGTTTGGGAAAGTAAAACTAACGGAACATATGGAAATTATGTTCTTCTCCTCCAACGAGACCGTAACGTGGTGATATACAGCAATCCGTTAGGCAGCACTAACAGTAAACTTTGAATTACATAAGCAGGTCTCTTATCAACTGCTAAGAAAGACAATACTATTACTTCTATTTTCAATATCTCATGAATAAATGTCTATCAAAAATACTTTTGTGCCGGTAATAAACCTCACCAGTGTGAACTATTTTATCTTAATGTGAGTTGTGCATTGGATGTTAATTTGATTTATGTGGTATAATGATTGGGGTTCGTGTGTGCTAAATTTTTGGCATGAGAATTTGTTCTTCTGGACCATGAAAATGATCAACTACTTCTGTATGTACATCTATTTTACTCCAACATACGTTACGGCTCAATTATATGGAATTTACAAGTAATATATATTTTTATTACATCAATATCTATATGAGGGAGTCATTGTGGTAAGGGTGATAATCTGGTCAACTCAAAACGAGAATGAGAAACACTTCTTCTTAAAAGAAATTGTAATCAATCTACAAATAATTGCATCACCATCAATTGATGCCTGTGTATTAAAGAGAATATATATTTTTAACATTGATTTAAATAGCTAATAACTATGCCACTATTGGATTAATTCTGACAATCAAACACTTAGTTGAAGATGAGATGGCAATATGGTACAAAATTTAATTCATACTATCAAAACTCTTTAATACCTACATATTTCCAAATAAATTAGGGAAAAATATTGACAAAAATGAATTCACTAATTTATAATAAACTGAAGCTTTTTCAGATATATATATATATATATATTATCTCAAATTAATAAAATTTAAAATAAATTCAAAGTACAGGAGATCTCGACCCAAATAATTAATCTAATCTCAAACAGATATAACCATAAATGGATTAAAAATATATTTTTTGAATTCATAAATACCTTACTATTATTAGATCCCATCCTTAAATATAAATATAATACATGATAGATAAATTTCACATAATTTTTATAATGTTTATAGAAATCCAATGCTAAAGAGGCCTTGTTCTATAAATACCCTTAGTATGATTGGTCACTACTTATATTGTTTAAGAAAGTACTTATTATGATTATTATTATTATTATTTTGTTCAATGGCTACTAATAAGGGTCTCAAAGCTTTAAAAACTTTGAATCTCTGAAGAACTGGTCTGCTTCCACTTATTTTTGAGTGCCCTTTTTATTTTGATCATTTGTGAACTAGTTTTCTTAATGAGGAATTTTTTTCTTCTTTAACCTGTCTTCATATAAATTGGAAAACCCTCACACAATCAACCAAAAGTTATCAAGGGGCTTAATTTGTCTAAAATTTTAGTTCTGGTTTACCACATTTAGCAAGAATGGAATCAAAAATAGATTAAGAATATTTATTTTTTCTGTTAGCTTTAAGATTTCAACTTAATTTTTGATAGTGAAGTTAAAAGTCATTAAAGACTATCAAGATATAGTAATCCTCACATAAAAAAAAAGAAAAATTAAGGATTAAAAAGATACTGAAAGAAAAAAAAAGAAGAATAAAAAAGAAAAACAAAAAGAAAAATATGTGAGCAGAAGCTTGAGGAAACGCCTAATTGAAAATTTACTTCACTTGAATCAACTTAAGGGAAGAGATTTATTTGTATTTCTAAGCTTATTTACAGTTTTAAGGTGTTAGTATCTTTGCTAAAAAAGTTCTCATAAAATTCTTTTCTTTTATTTTTTTTAGACTTCTAAGTATGACAAAATACTATTATTTTTTAAATGATTAGAAAAATTACAATTCCTAGACTTGATTATTGAATATTCTTATACTATGGTTCTAACCTAAGTTATTAAAAACTTTTCTTAAGTTCTACTATCACATTTTTAGGATAAAAACTGTAGAAATCTTTAAGTGAAAACCACTATCACATTTTATAATGTTTTATTTAGTAAAAGAGTTAGTTAAGGACAAGTAACATTTAAGTTTAGGGGAATTAATGAGCCTTAAATTTCCTATTTTATATGCACATTTTATGCCTAGTTTTGAGGATATTATGCTTTAATGAAAGGTTATGTTTTGTGTTTTTAGTTGTAGCTGCAAGAAAATAAGTTTAAGAGCAAAAACTGAGCAAAAATACATCAAAAAAGAGCAAAATGGGACAAATCAAGACAATTTCCAAAAACAGCCGAACTGGCTCCTAAGCGTCAGATAGAATTTGAGGCTGGTGCCTCAACTTAACAAATTGACGCCTAGGCACTAGAGATGGTTACACTTATATTCATTGATTATGGATGAGTTTTGAAGAGATGTCTGAAGCAACCCATGGTGATTTTTGAAGCTCTATATTTTGAGTATAATTCTGGATGAAAGGGGAAAGTCTTGGAGTCGTTTTGAGGAAGGGAGGAACCCTTGTAGAGTGGACGACCACCTTAGTAAGGTTTTGTGAGTTTGTGATTTTTGGAGTGTTGTGAGTCTTGTAAGAGTCTTGTGGAGTCAGATAAGTCAGAGAACTTCAAAGGAGTGCTTTATGAAACATTTGAGATTAGTATTTGTATCTTTGCTTTTGTTTGTTGGAATTGAGTTTTATAAATATCATGAATTATGAGGGGTTTTCCTCTTTCTCCTTAAAAAATAAGACGTAATTATGCGATGGATTTGATTTATTTAGAACTTCTTTTATTCCACAAATTTGTGATTGTATTTCCACTTATTCTTCATTTACTTTGCAGATTGGCCATTTGTTTTGTTAAAATCTGTTGAGAAACTTACAGACTCGAGAGGGATAAGATTTATTTAACTAGTGAGTACCACATTTAACTTTGGAAAGAGCCATGGTGTTCAGCCCAGGGGGAGTTCAAATAGATAGCAAGATAAGATTTGATGGTTCTGGAGTTGATGTTTCTAGGGTGACAAGCTAGATTCTTTTATCAACTTGATCTGAAGTTGAAACTAAGGGTCACTGGTAGGTCTTTTAGAGAGGGCACAGCGGGTAATCTAGAGGTGAGAGGCTAAAACGTACCCTGCACTACTATATCTCGAGACCAACTTAAAATTATACCATTGTATCACAACGTTACTGAAATTTCATTAAATATCATCTTATCATTTAAATATAAAATTTAGTGTTAATTGTTATTATAATGCATGAATTAGTGATAACTAAATGGCATGTTGATTATCATTTGATTGGAACCAATGTTTTTGCACTAAATCCAAGAATTGGAGCATCACCCAATCCTACTAAATAGGGTTGCAACACTACCTTCTAGTGTTGCAGCACCTTAACACATGCTGCTTATTAACAGCGACTTTTTATATGCTTAAAACACAAGACAAATATGGACGTAATGAATATTCAATAATTATAAAGTCACACTTATCAACGCAAGTATACGTATTGCTCAAGTAATATAGGGCTCTAATAGAGTCCTAGATATCGATCCCATAAGGAGTGGTTAGAACTGCGGACTAAGATTTTAGAAAAATAATACTTTAATCACAATAACAAAGTTCAATTTGCTTGTTTGTCACTAATAGGCAATTGAAATAAATAGATAATTTTAATAATTATTAAATAACTAATGATACTAAGGAGGGTTTAATTGGGATATTCAATATATAAGAAGCATCTTTCTCCTTGTCAAGAAATTATAGTGAATGGATAGAGTTAATTAGTTCAGTTTAGATTGTGCCAAATAGTAGCATACATATTCTTTACGCTTGTTTACTGAATCTGCGACTAGGCTGGGAGGATACCGGCTCTCACTTCAGAGCTCCCACGTTCCCTTCACCTGAGGGCACATCTATACGTCAGCACCCAAACGATAGGACCGAGTTAGGGATTTTAGTCTGTCACTCTGAAATCTCCACTTCTACGCCCGATAATATTAATTCCCTATTTATTTAAACCCAACTTCCAAGGGCTTTGACCTCCTTGAATCTTGGATATAATCTTCACTTTAGTTGTGAAACCCAAAATATTTTAAAAAATGAATTGGTTAGATTGAAAGTAAATTAAGATCGAAGTGAAAAGATCATCGCAATTTCTTAAACATTTTCATGGCTTTACAAATTTAAATTACCATTTCACAAATCTCGAGACAAGGAGAAAGACAGAGAAAACTACTCAGATCTTATGAAGAAAACACAACAAAACTCAGAATTCATATATAAAATCATAGTTATACAAACTACAACAAGTAAATAACTTATCTCTAATTTCTCCCCAAGAACACTCTTTGAAGTTCCTCTGAATCTCTTCCTTTCTTTACAGCACACAGAATTCCTCTTCAAAGTAGCAAGGAGGAAGAAATCTCTCACTTTCCCTCCACTCTTACAATCTCTCGAAGAATTCCTCACAATTGTTACACTCTATTGGAAATTCTATACACTAATGGAACCTCTCTAACCTCTAAGGCCTCTAGACTCCCTCAATTTTTGGCCAAAAATGCTCTTTTAAAGTTGTGGATGAGCTTCCCAAGAGTTGCCAAAGCATCCCTTCAAAATTTGGCCTTATCTAAAGCTTGAGTAAGCATAACCGTCGGTCTCGCCATAAGCGGCCTCAAGGGCGCCGTCGGCGGGCTTCTGAAGAATTTTGTCCTGTAGTCTCGGGAAAAACTGGTCGTCGGCGACCTAGTTCAATTCTCCACATTTTAGTCTATTTCGCTCCAAATTCTCTTTTTTGCATCTTTTTGCTCCAATGACCCTAATTCATCATTCCTGCAACAAAACATCAAAAATACCTTTCTTTAAAGTGCAATAACATCAAAAATAGTTTAAAATAGGTATGAAAATCTCAACATATTTTCTTTTGGTCGAAATCCCCCTGACTTAACTATTACTTGTCCTCAAGTAATTTTGGTACTACATAAAAAGTTATGATCTACTGCAGTAAAGTTTTAATTCAAAAATACTATAAGTTTGATTTAAATTAATATCATAGTGAGATTTTTTGAAAAAAAATCAAGTAATTGAATTAACTCTGTAGCCACAAGATTATCTAGTCATCAAGTTTAAGAGTTCTAGTTTTCTATTTATTTCAAGAATGACTATATGTTGCAATATTAAGTCACTTAGAATATCCAAAAGATAGAAACTTCATGAGAACTCTACTAGTAAAAGACCTATTCCATAAATATAAGTT
>NW_018219034.1:6449-6780 GCF_001263595.1 Phalaenopsis equestris
TTTTTTTCTTTTCATTTCAGGGATTGTTTTCAATCCTTTCTTTTTCCTTTTTCAAGTGAGGATTACTATATCTGGACACCCTTTAATGATTTTGAACTTCATTTTTCCTTCCCTAAATTTGAAACTCAAAGCATTTCTTTACCTTATAAATATTTCACAGCTTTTTACATCATTGAGCTCCAATCTTTACCTCAAATGAATTTTCAGATTCTTAATAATTCAAAATATAGTTTCTCTTACTTTAAATAGTTAACTATAATCTTATTCTCTTATACTAAATATCTTAAGTTACAAAAATTAATTTTCATTACAAAAATATTTCTTTAAATCA
>NW_018219034.1:7637-8993 GCF_001263595.1 Phalaenopsis equestris
CAAATCAGAGAGGGTAGGGGAACTAGAAGGTGGAAGGTCATAACTTATAGAGGGGACATCTCTACTAGTAGAAGGTTCTTGACTTCTACTCCTAGTTCTCCATTTCTCATGGGATTCATAAGTCTTCAAATTAGCCTTACTGATGGGTTTCATAATATAAACTCACTCTTCATCTCCACTTTCCACTCCATAAAGTTTGTAAATTGTATAAATAAGTCCAGGATGTCCTAGACCTCCACTTATCTCACTCCTCGCCGTAGTCAATATATTCTTAAGAATTATTCTCCCCACATTTATAGTTCTACTATTCTGAATACAGAAATTCAGAATAGCTCTGTCTCTAATTATCTCACTATGGTGATAGGTTGGTAACAGAGTAGAGCAAAATGAAATAGTGCCGCGCCTTAGAGGTGGCATTCGGCATGAAAGCAGAAAAATTTACCCGTTCTCGCTGCTTTATCTTCCATGTTCCTTTCCCATCAGTGAGAAAGTTGATCACATCATTAAGGGGGCCTTCCATTGTACTAAAGGATTCATATTAGCAACTATAAGAGTCTGGGACTTCATAAAAAGTGTTGATGCGGGCGATAGTAAACTCAACAGGGAATCCACGCACTTGAACAATTCCTTTATTAAAATAAATCACATTGGCGTAGAACTCCTTCATGCAATGAAAAGATAATGAAAAAATACAATACTTAGCTTTTCCCCTTAATGAAAAATGAAAATCTCTCCAACAAAGTCTTTTGCCGATCTATGCTCCGGTCATACTATTCATTTACACTTTGTTGACCTCACTTTTGGTTGAGGTCTAAAAATTTCTTTAATAGCCTAGGTCTAGCCATAGGACTTTCCCACTGACTAGTCTTAGAAAACTAGAAAAGGTACCCTCACCATTAGAAACTAAAAACTCTTCTCTTTACTCAACTTGAAGTTCCACATATTGGTTCAACATTTAGATACATGAATTTCTTCCCAAATTTTCTTCACATTCTCAAATTTTTCGGATCTCTTCAATGTGAAAGAAATCCATGGTGAAAATCAAATATTTTTTGCTTGGAGTGAAACTCTTACCTAAAGATGATAAAATCTGATGTCAAAAAGCCTTGAAATTGCCTCCCAATCCAAGATCTTTCAAGCTCTAGGTAAAAAATAGTGTTTTTAGGAGGAAGGGGATGATGAATAGTGGCAGTTAACTAGTCAAAATCGCGGTTAAACGTATTTTTCGTGAGCGGTTAAACGTGTTTTTCGTGAGCTCACCGTCAGCGGGGTCGATGGTGCCATCGTCGCACTCAATTGGAATTTAAATCCTAAGTGTCGGGAAAATCTCACCGTCGGCGCCATGTCAGGCGGGGG
>NW_018219034.1:9088-11129 GCF_001263595.1 Phalaenopsis equestris
TAGACATAATTTTAAGTGATTAAATGATGTACTTATCACAAATAAACTTTCACAACACAAAACATCACATTTATATATAAATTCCAAGGGGTACAATATACGTTACATAACACACCTAAGTTTGGTATTTTCTCAACCTCAATACATTAATTCAGCGTCGTAATCCAAGCCACAACACTCAAAATGTTGAAAACAAAACATCCTATGCTTAGTCTCAACTATACAGAAATCTACAAGCATAATTCTAAAGCAAATTAAATATAAAGTTCAAATCAAAATACGTAGATATCTAGATAGGTAGTAATATAAATCTACTAATCCTCAGATTCGGTACTCGATTCTCCTCTGAGATCACCCATTGATTGCACATGAACAAAGAGGTTGTAGAAGGGTCGAAATGGAAATTCTTCAGTAGAATCCTCCTCTATCAATTTCATCCTCCTCATCAGTCGTATCGAGCTATCATCTAAATGTTCAGAGTGCTCAAAATGTTCCTTCATCCTCCAGTCTAGATGATTGAAGAAATCAGAGATATTATTAATTGCATTCATGACATTTTGTACCTCCTTTTTCAATTTCTTGATTCGGCGCAGGATCACAAGAGACTTATCGGGACTAAGGGTTTAACTGGCAGTGAATTCTGAGACGCTTGATCTACTATAATGGCCATGTCATTTTCATCTTAAAAAACTGGGAATCTCACAGTTGGGTCTAAAGGCTTCTAATAAGGCTTCCAAGGTAGCAATACTTTTTCCCAATTTTTGTTGGACACTTGGAACTGACTGCAAAGTGAGAAAATTGTGAAGGGGTGTTCAAGCCCAATCCATGCCCATAAGTTGATCCATGAACGATCAAACCCAAATCCAATGTCAATCGGCAGTCCCCTTTGGATGCAGTAATTTAAAATGCCACTTTCTTTAGAAACTTTACCGATCTTCCTTGTCGGTAACAGTTTCACAGAAATGAAAAAGTGCCAATGTTTCGAAACGGGATTCAGGAGTGTTGCAGAAAAACCAACATACTTGTTTTCTCTTATTTCTCAGTCGTCAGTTTCATCCGTTAAATATTGGTAAATATCATTCATTTGGTTTCTCGTTGGGACGAAATTGGAATAGTGGCAAACAGGAACATTCCCTATCATATATAATTTGTTGATCCATGCAGGAGTGAAAGTGATCTATCTTCCTCGCACATAAACAACTCCTTGGTTGATTCCGTGTAAATTTGCATAGAATTCTTTCACCACAGAAACCACCACGACAGCAGTAGTGTAGCACAACACTTTCCATCTTTACCACACTATCGTTTCTTCAATACCCATTGTGGGATTCTTCAATCCGCGATTCACGAATCCTCGTTCTTTGATCAATCTTTTCTTTATCTATCAGCAACTTGTTGAAGATTCGTGTTGAAGATTCGCTGCGCTTCCGCACTAATAAACTTTCGCCAAATGAAAACTAACATTATGGGAGTATCAGGGGAGTTGGACACCATAAGAATGAAATTGGTAGAGTTTCACTTCATTTTTAGAGGGAAAATATGAACTAGAAATTGAATTTTTGAGTTTAAAAAGACTATCCAGCCAAAAAATTGCCAAAAACCGCCATTTGAACCCACATAACCATCAATTCGCCGGTCTTTTCGTCGGCGGAGTCAATGGCGCCGTCGGCGAGCATCTGTATTAATTTTGTCTGGACTCTCAGGGAAAACCCGCCGTTCCGCCGTTGGCGGCGTAGAGGGCGCCATCGGCGCCCAAAGCAAAATTTGCACAGTTTCGCTATGATCCGAATGCATTCCAATTTTTATTCATGGATCCAATTTTTAAGATGTTTCAAGGGTAAATAAGAGTAGTAGAGCTTAATACTACCACAAACTAATGATAATTTCAAATAAAAACTACTATAATTGAGATAACAATAAAGATAAACATGGGTTGCCTTCCATAAAGCGCTTGGTTTAATGTCGTCAGCCCGACCTATTCAGGTGTCATTCAGGTTGACTGATCATTAAAACCTCTTTAAAATTTGGTCTTTTACCCTCA
>NW_018219034.1:11307-12178 GCF_001263595.1 Phalaenopsis equestris
CTTTAGTTTTTCCTTATAAATTATGTCATTATCATAAGTTTCATTTCTTAATTCTTCCAATTCATTTAATTGTAACAATCTCTTCTTACCAGTATCTTTCAAATTATAATTGAATTCTTTAATTGCTTAATATGCATTATGCTCCAATTCTACTGGTAAGTGACAAGTCTTTCCAAAAATCAGTCTGTAAGGAGTCATTCCAATAGGAGTTTTATAAGCAGTCTTGTAAGCCCATAATATGGTATCCAATCTTGTGGACAAATCTTCTCTACTAGGGTTTTCAGTCTTTTCAAGTATTTGTTTATTCTCTCTATTAGAAACTTCAACTAACTTACTGGTTTGAGGATGATAGGCAGTAGAGATTCTATGAATAATATTAAACATTTCTATCAATCTTTGAATGTATTTATTCCTAAAATGGGATCTTTCGTCAGTGATAATCATTCTAGGCATTTTATATCTAGTGAAAATATTTTTCATTAAAAATCTTGAAACACTTTTTGCATCACAACAAGGTAAAGCTTGTGCTTCAATTCACTTAGAAACATAGTCTACTGCAATTAATATATATAAGTTCCCAAATGAAAGAATAATTGATCCCAAAATATCTAATCCCCAAACGTCAAAGATCTCAACTTCTAACATGAAATTCAGAGGCATTTCATTTCTTCTAGATATATTGCATACTCGTTGACATCGATCACAAGTTTTTATGTATCTATAAACATTTCTAAAGATGGTAGGCTAATAAAATCTAGCTTGTAAAATTTTATAAGCAGTTTTATCAATCCCAAAATGTCCTCCAAATTCAGAATCATGACATTTTTGAATGATCAGTTCAGTTTCTTCATAAGGTACACATCTTCTCACA
>NW_018219034.1:12268-14668 GCF_001263595.1 Phalaenopsis equestris
CAGCATACATAGGTGGCAAAATATCACTTACAATATAGTTAACAATATCAGCATACCATGGTATTTTCCGCTCATTAATATTTTAAAGTTGTTCATCAGGGAAAGTGTCTTTAATTTCATTTTCAGTGTCGGATAATTCTTGATTTTCTAATCTTAATAAATGATCAATAATTTGATTATCAGTTATCTTTCTATCAATAACCACAAGATCAAATTCTTGCATCAAAAGTATCCATCTAATCAACCTTGGTTTAGCATCCTTCTTTTGCATCAGATATTTAATAGCAGAGTGATCAGTATGCACAACACATTTAGCTTCAATTAAATAAAATATGAATTTATCTAAAGCATACACAATTGCTAGTAACTCTTTTTTAGTGACAGTATAATTAATTGTATAGTTAATTTATTCATAATTAGAGTTTTACTAGCGTAGTATATAACTTTAAAAATCTTTTCATACCTTTATCCAAGGACAGCTCTAATAGCATAATCACTAGCATCACACATCAGTTCAAATAGTTTCTCCTAATTAGGTGAAACTATAATAGGGGCTATGATTAATTTTTCCTTTAATAACTCAAAGGCATTTAGACAGCTTTCACTAAATTCAAATTCCTTGTCCTTTTCTAAAAGTTGGCATAAAGGTTTAGTAATTTTTGAAAAATCTTTAATAAAACACCTGTAAAATCCAACATATCCAAGAAAACTTTTAACCTCTCTTACATTAGTAGGAGGTGTTAGTTTAGATATAACTTGAATTTTTGCAGGGTCTGTTTACATATCATCTTCCAAAATTTTATGCCCTAACACAATTCCTCCTGCAATCATAAATTGGCATTTCTCCCAATTCAGAAAAAAATTAGTTCTTTCGCATAACTCCAAAACATTTTTAAGGTAATTTAAGCATGCATCAAATGATGTTCCAAATACAGGGAAATCATCCATAAATACATCCAATACATCATCAATTAACTTACTAAATATGGACATCATACATCTCTGGAATATTGCAGGTGCATTACATAATCCGAAAGACATTCTTTGAAAAGAAAAGTTCCAAAAGGACTAGTAAATGTTGTCTTTTCTTGATCCTTAGGAGCAATAGGAATTTGATGGTAACGAGTATATCCATCTAAAAAATAAAAATATTTGTGCCCAGCAAGTCCATCCACTATTTGATCTAAAAAGGGTAAAGGGAAGTGATCTTTCCTGGTGGCAGTGCGTAATTTTCTATAATCAATGCAAATACACCACTTAGTAACTTATCTGATAGGTATTCATTCAGTATTTTCTTTTGTTTCAACTGTCACTCCTCCTTTCTTAGGAACACAATAAATTGGACTTACCCACGCACTATTTGGAATAGGATACATAATTCCAATGTCTAACCATTTCAAAATTTCCTTCTTAACTACTTCTTTCACCATCGGATTTAATCTCCTTTGTGGATCAACTCTTGGTTTATATTATTCATCTAATATAATTCTATCCATATAGATTGAAGGACTGATTCCATTAATATCAGCTAAGGTTCAAACCAAAAGCTTTCTTATATCTTTTTAATGTATCTAACAGTCTTTGCTCTTGCTGATCATTTAATTTCTAAGATATAATAACAGGTAATGTAGATGAGTCTCCTAAACATACATACTTTAAGTGGCTAGGCAAACTTTCATCTCAAGTTTTGGTGGTTTTATAATCAGTGGAAATAGATTTTTATCGGCATTATCCGTAATATCCAACATTTCAAATCTTTCCTGAACATAATCTAATTCTTCATTTTCTAATTCGCCCAAAATAACTTTGTCATTCTTTTCAAATTTTTCCTTCTCTGCAAAATGTTCTTCTTCTTCAAAATGCTTTTTACCTTCAAAATGTTCTTTAAAATATTCGTTCAGTAGATGTTCAATAATTTCCATGTGAAAACATTCATTATCTCTTTCAACAGTAGGGTATTTCATAGATTTTGCAATGTTAAAAGTCGCTTCTTGATCATTAACTCTCATAGTTAATTCTCCTTTTTGAACATCTATCATAGCTTTTCCAGTAGCTAAAAATGGTCTCCCTAAAATGATAGGCATTTCTTTATCTCCCTCCATATCTAAAATATTGAAATCCACATGAAAGATAAATTTATCCATTTTTACTAACACATCTTCTATAACTCGCTTAAGATATGTAACTGAACGATCCGCTAACTGTAGAGTTACAGAAGTAGGTGAGAATTCTCCTAATCCTAATCTTTTGAAAATTGATAGAGGCATAAGATTAATGTTGGCTCCCAAATCACATAAAGTTCTTCCATAAAATTTTTCACCAATAGCACACGACATAGTGAAACTGCTAGGATCTTTTAATTTTTCAGGAAGCTTTTTCTGAATAATTGCACTACACTCT
>NW_018219034.1:15423-15652 GCF_001263595.1 Phalaenopsis equestris
GTCTATTAATAGCATTTAAGGTCTCATATGAAAGTTGAACATCCACAAATTGCCCAGATGAATTCACTTCCATCATAGGAGGCATTGGAGAATAATTCATCCCATAATGATCTACTTTCTTTGATATTGCAGCAATCTGTGAAGCAAACATAGATATTGCATCAAAATTATGGATACTAGCTACTCTTTTAGGATTTACCCACTCAGAGGGCCATTGAAAATTATTTGT
>NW_018219034.1:15665-17133 GCF_001263595.1 Phalaenopsis equestris
TGTAGCCATCTCCATCTCTTCTATTAATGAATAAGCCTCATCAAAAGTTTTGACATTAAAGAACCACCAGTCGCAACATTTATAATCCATCTAAGAGATCCTACTAATCCATTATAAAAAGTTTGAATTATCAACCAATCTAGTAACAAATGATGAGAACACTTCCTAAGAAGATCTTTAAATCTCTCCCAAGCTTCATATATTGAATCTTCATCAAACTGACAGAACGATGTTATGTTATTTATAAGTTTAGCGGTTTTGGATGGAGGGAAATATTTGGATAGAAATTTTTGTGAAATTTCTCTCCAAGTTCTAATAGATCCCGATGCTAACGAATTTAACCACATCTTAGCCTTATCCCTCAGTGAAAAAGGAAAAAGTTTAAGTCTTACAACATCGTTAGAGACTCTGTCATATTTAAAAATAGTTCACAGTTCTAAAAAAATAGCGAGGTGTAAGTTCAAATCTTCATTTGGTGTACCTCCAAATTGATTGTTTTGTACCATTTGAATAATAACAGGTTTAAGCTCAAATGAATTAGCAACTAAATCAGGATTTTTGATAGATAAGTGGATTTCATCTGCTGTAGGATTTGCATAATCTCTTAGGGGTCTAGGTTGGTGTTCATTCTCTATTCCTTGATTGTTCAGGTTGTTTTCCATTGTATCAAAATTTCTAGGTTCTCTTCTTAATTTTCTCATCCTTCTAACAGTGTCTTCTAATTCTGAATCGTAGGGTATAAGATTTTTAGGTCCAAATTTACGCATACAATTTGAAATCAGTACTCAGTAATATAATTAACTAAATATAAAATAAGTTGCAATTCAAATAAAAGTTTTCTAAAAATTTTAATTCGTCCGTTACTCTAATTGTAATTTTTGTTTACTCAATCACTCAATCACTTAATCACTTAATCACTCAATCACTCCCCGACAACGGCGCAAAAAACTTGACAGCGACTTTTTATATGCTTAAAATACAAGATAAATATGGACGTAATGAATATTCAATAATTGTAAAGTCACGCTTATCAACGAAAGTATATGTATCGCTCAAGTAATATAGGACTCTAATGTAAGCCTAGATATCGATCCCATAGGGAGTGGTTAGAACTGCGAACTAAGATTTTAGAAAAACAATACTTTAATCACAACGACGAAGGACGAAGTTCAATTTCGACGAAGTTCAATTTGCTTATCTGTCACTAATATGTAATTGAAATAAATAGATAATTTTGATAACTATTAAATAATTAATGATACTAAGGAGGGTTTAATTGTGATATTCAATATATAAGAAAACATCCTTCTCCTTGTCAAGAAATTATAGTGAATGGATAGAGTGAATTAGTTTAATTTAGATTGTGTCAAATAGGAGCATACCTATTATTTACCCTTTGGTCCAGGCATAAAAAACATTGACTAATCCTACGCTTGTTTACTGAATCTGCGGCTAGGCTGGGAGGATA
>NW_018219034.1:17632-40980 GCF_001263595.1 Phalaenopsis equestris
CCAAGAACACTCCTCGAAGTTCCTCTGAATCTCTTCATTTCTTTACAACACACAGAATTCCTCTTACAAGTAGCAAGGAGGAAGAAATCTCTCACTTTCCCTCCACTCTTACAATCTCTCGAAGAATTCCTCACAATTGTTACACTCTATTGGAAATTCTATACACTAATGGAACCTCTATAACCTCCAAGGCCTCTAGACTCCCTCAATTTTCGGCCAAAATGTTCTTTTAAAGTCGTGGATGAGCTTTCCCAAGAGTTTTCTAAGCATCCCTTCAAAATTTGGCCTTATCCAAAGCTTGAGTAGGCATAACCGTCGATCTCGCCATCGGCGGCCTCGAGGGCACTGTTGGCGGGCTTCTGAAGTATTTTGTCCTGTAGCTTGGGAAAACCTCGCCATCGGCGAGGTCGAGGGCGCCGTCAGCGGCCTAGTTCAATTCTCCACATTTTGGTCCTTTTCGCTCCAAATTCACTCTTTTTTGCATCTTTTTACTCCACATTTTGGTCCTTTTCGCTCCAAATTCACTCTTTTTTGCATCTTTTTGCTCCAATGACCCTAATTCATCATTTCTGCAACAAAACATCAAAAATACATTTCTTTAAAGTGCAATAACATCAAAAATAGTATAAAATAGGTATGAAAATCTCAACATATTTTCTTTTGGTCACTTATAGCCTTGCAATGTTCCACATGAACGTTGTGGTGTTATTTTAAAATTTATAGCTAGACCAAGTATCCATTTATTTCCTCCATCTTCTCAAGCTCAGATTCATAATTTTTTTATGGCAAAGTCCAAAATCCTTTCTCTTTCATTTTTTTAGGCTTTTTATTTTAATCCTTATGGTAAGAAGAAAGCTTCCATTTTCTTTGACTTTAGAAAGTTTATTAGTATTGAGGTAGCATCTAATTGTAAGGAAGTTATAACTAATAAGAAATTTATTCAGGAGAGGGCAGTTTGAAGCCTGTGGGGAAGGGTTAAGAGCTTAGCATGTAGAGAGGGAAGAAGTAGTTTGTTAGGGAACCAAGGGTAGCAATTGCACCAATAGTCAAGTTGATCTATAGAAATACAAAAGAAAATATGGAGATTAAGGCTTTTGTAAAATAAAAAAAGGTATATATTGATTCAACTTCTATTAGCTAGCTTTATAAAGTACTTGATCATGATTTTAAGAAATAAAATGCCTACTTTAATGGTTCCTATCTTTGACCAGTACCCATAATCATTGAAAGATGAGAAATAAGAAGCTTAGTAAATTTTTTGTTACTCATATAATGTTAGTGATGAAGACTTACCATTGTTTCATCCCAGCCAAGCTAATGCATAGTTAAAATATTAGTGAGGTGATTAGGGATAGGGAAATCCTAAAATTTTCACTTTTAGACGCGAATGGCCATTTATATAGGAAAAATCATAATTAGGTCAATCTTGAATATGGTTAAGGGTAGCACCACCATATGTCTAGGGCATCCAAGAGTCATATATATGTTATCTGTCAATGTTAGAACCATTGGAGATTCTTTGAAGGAGCAAAATTTTTCTAGGTTAGTGTTGATTATAAATAAAATAATATCTTTTAAAGTTTTGTTTCTTGAGATTGGAGATTTTTTTTTCCTTCAATATCCCATCTAGATCCTTCACTTCCATGATTAATTAGGTGCATGAATTGTCAGAGCATGTTTCGATCCTCCAGAGGAGACAATAGGAGACATGTTAAAATTTATAATAGAACTACTTCACTATAATTACAGCATAATAAAGCTATTCTTAGTATATATATATATATATATATAAGTAAGAAACCCCTAAATTCTCTTTTAGGTGAATGTTAATGATGTTTGAACATGTGATTATGGAAGATAAAAGTGGCTGGATGTTTTAAAAAAGATACATATATCATATTATTTTGTAATAAATTGGAAAATTGAAATTTGCTAAGAAGATATAAATTATATTTTTAAGCTTAGTAAGTAGATAGCCTAATGTTTATTTAATCTCTTTAAGCAAGTTGTACATTCATCACAAGAGTACTTTATTTAAATATACATTTTTTATGCTATAAAAACAAGAATTTTATTTAATTGGTTTAACAATAGGAATTACATCTTTATAGCGATATTACCCTTTTAATATCTCGTGAAAAATAATTTGTTTTATTTATAGGAAATAATGTATGATCCCAACTCTCAAAAACCAAATTTCTTTAAATAATTAGTAATTCTCAACTTTTTTCTCCTATTTTTATTAAAGTTCAATAAAACATAATCAATTTATATGCATTGGATTCTGAAGTAATTTCTTAAGACAACAATTTGTTTTAAATTTTGTTATCATATTCATTGAAACAGGACAAGTTCACACACTATAAATAGCTTCCAAGGATACTGTATATAGAGTATTAGCAATCATATTTAAAGTGGAGATAATTCAAAAGCTTATCCATTTGAGTATTAAAGTTGTCTATTTATATTTATATTGGTAATTTTAAAAAAAAATTTCTTAGGCTATACAAAAAATTCAAAGCCTTCACCCATTTACAAGATTCAATTTTATCATATAGATGTTTGATAATCACACGTTAAAGGTTTAATAATAAAAAATCCATCAAGATATCACTCTTTTAACATGCTTAGCTTTTCAACACTGACAATAACTTTATATATGCTTAAAAATACAAGAATTTGATACCGCTACTAGAACATTTAAATCCCCGGCAACGACACCAAAAACTTGACAGCGACTTTATAAATTCAATAAAATATAAGATAAATATGGACATATTAAATATTCAATAATTATAAAGTCACACTTATCAACGCAAGTATACGTATCGCTCAAGTAATATAGGGCTCTAATGAAGTCGTAAATATCGATCCCATAGGGAGTAGTTTAGAATTACATACTAAGACCTTAGAAAAACAATACTTTAA
Source organism: Phalaenopsis equestris (assembly GCF_001263595.1). NCBI lineage: Eukaryota > Viridiplantae > Streptophyta > Magnoliopsida > Asparagales > Orchidaceae > Phalaenopsis > Phalaenopsis equestris. The sequence continues at coordinate 20,561 of NW_018219034.1, forward strand.
TCACAACAATGATGTTCAATTTGCTTATCTGTCACTAATAGGCAATTGAAATAAATAGATAATTTTAATAACTAATAAATAACTAATGATATAAAGTAGGGTTTAATTGTGATATTCAATATATAAGAAAGCATTCTTCTCCTTGTCAAGAAATTATAGTGAATGGATAAAATGAATTAGTTCAATTTATATTGTGCCAAATAGGAGCATACCTACTCTTTACCATTTGGTCCAGGCATAAAGAATATTGACTAATCCTATGCTTGTTTACTGAATCTGCGGCTAGGCTAGGAAGATACTGGCTCTCACTTCGGAGCTCCCACGTTCCCCTCACCTGAGGGCTAACATCTACACTTCAACACCCAAACAATAGGACCAAATTGGGGATTTTAGTCTGTCACTCTAAAATCACCAATCCTACGCCCGAGAATAATATTTCCCTATTTATTTGCACGATTGAAAGTAAATTAAGATTAAAGTGAAAAGATCATCACAATTTCTTAAACATTTTCATGGCTTCACCAATTCAAATTACTATTTCACAAATCTTGAGACAAGGAGAAAAACAGAGAAAACTACTCATAACTCATGGGGAAAAAACAACAAAACTCGGAATTCATATATAAAGTTAAAGTCATACAAACTACAACAAGTAAATAACTTATCTCTAAATTCTCCCCAAGAACACTCCTCGAAGTTCTTCTGAATCTTTTCCTTTCTTTACAGCACACAAAATTCCTCTTCGAAGTAGCAAGGAGGAGGAAATCTCTCACTTTCCCTCCACTCTTACAATTTCTCTAAGAAATCCTCACAATGTTTACACACTAATGGACCCTCTCTAACCTCTAGGGCCTCTAGACTCTCACCACGTCCTCTAGACTCTCCCAATTTTCGGCCAAAATGTTCTTTTAAAGTTGTGGATGAGTTTTCCCAAGAGTTGCCTAAGCATCTCTTCAAAATTTGGCCTTATCCAAAACTTGAGTAGGCATAACCGTCGATCTCGCCGTCGGCGGCCTCGAGGGAGCCGCTCGCGTAGAATTTTGTCATGTAGTCTCGAAAAAAACTCGTCGTCGGCGGGGTCTTGGGCGTCGTCGGCGGCCTGGTTCAAATCTTCACATTTTGGTCCTTTTCGCTCCAAATTCGCTCTTTTTTGTATCTTTTTACTCCAATGACTCTACTCCAATGACTCTAATTCAAATTCATCATTCCTGTAACAAAACATCAAAAATACCTTTCTTTAAAGTGCAATATCATTAAAAACAGTATAAAATATGTACGAAAATCTCAACATATTTTCCTTTGGTCAAACACTTACATCAGTTATAAAATCAAAATAAATTTTATTATTAATAGATGCTAAATTGAATAATATTATGTCATATTCATTTACTGTAAGTACATATTCTTTGCGATTGTAAATTCGTTTTTAAAATTTGCTATAATTTACCACTAATTAGATTTTTTTAATTTACTTGCAAACAATAAAATAGTTTTTAATAAATATAAAATATTTATTTTAGAAGAAATAAAGATTTTACTCTACACCTATTTTTGTTTTAGGAATTATTATCATAGCTTGGGGTACACTTCCAACATTAAATAAATATAGTTTGTAATTTTATCTATAATTTAGAGTAGAAGATATTTGAGACCTTTGATGATAGTTTTTCTTAAAAAAATTAAACATTAATCTTTTTGAACTAATTATTAAATAATTTAGTTATCTTCTTTCATTATTCACCATATAACAAAAAAATACCAATGCTTGACTCACTTCCAAGTAAAATGTAATTATTTTAAATAGTATCACAAAAATAATATAAAATAAAATATTTTTTTCTAACTTCAACCAAGGTTTTACTACCTTAACTTATTTGGGACCTTGTTTAAATGCTTATCAATAAATATTATAACTAAGTTAAAATAATGGTAAGAAAAAGAATGAAAAAGGGTCAAGCAATCTCTGAATACTTTTATAATTAAATTCTACATGTTCAAATTAGGTTTGAATCAGATTTGAAGAAATAAAATTAAAAAAAGATTTGATTTAAATGAGAATAATGTTAAAATTTGATTGAATTGTTTAAATTAGGTTGAACCATGTGCAACTTGGCTTTGTAATCTTTTCCCTTTATGTAACATTCCTCAACTGCTAGTTTTTTGCATTTTGGTTGTTATTGATCTCGTTAAAATTTTTATGTTTCTTTCAACCAAGTCTATAGATATTAGAATAGTCGTTGTTGAATTTATTTTCTACGACTTTCAGGTTTTCCAGAGTAGCGGTGCTGGGTAAGGATCCAAGCACTAATTTAGCCTTAACTTTTTTAATTTCCTATAAATGACAACAAGTCGTGAAGCTAGATAATGGATAGTCAGAATAATTCACTCATGCACATTTATTTTCTTCTTAGGGGAGACTCTTTCAGATAACCATTGAAAATTATTCATTTCCATTTTCTCAATCAATGAGTATGCTTTCTCAAATGATTTTAATATAAGGAATATGTAGCTACGAATTCTATGGTAGACAAAGGTTCAATGAACCCATTACAAAAGGTTTGAAATATAAGCAAACAGGTAGAGCATGGTGTGGGTATTTCCTGAACATTTTCTTGTTCCTCTCCCATGCTTCTTAAATGCATGTATATGGGTCAGACGCAAAAGGAATCTAATTATTTTTTCTAATAACTGAAGTTCTAGTTTACAAAATCACTATAGAAATTTGAAGTGTTTCAAATTTGTAGAAAGTGAAAAGTTTGAAAAATAATGAATAGTAAAAAATAGAACTAGATTTTAGAGATCTCCAGAGGTAATAAAAGTCGTACTCTTATGAATCAAATAGTGTGAATCCCTAATGTTTTTCAACTAGATCCCCATGTTGTTCTTGACAACCATGGACAAGTCCCCATTAGCCTATGTATATGTCATAAGAAGTTTTGGAAACCCTTATTACATTAAGGGGGCTTAATCAGGCAAGATTTTCAAAGAATCCTTAGTTCGCTATCTATGTTGTTCTCTCCTATTGGCAATATTTATATTCCTCAAAGTTACTATGAGGTAACCCACTTCTTCTTCTAGTTAGTGGATAGAACTCTTGGATCATAAGGGGTTTTAGATTGGATTTTCTACATGAAGCGACACCCCAGGAACCAATGCTCTACACAAGTGTTTCCTTTTCTCACGTTGGTAGAGTGGGTGTGCTACCACCACTAGATGATAGTTCAATCACGCTGCTCTTGGCACATGTGCTATGGCTAATTGCTCCAATGTTCTTTCAGATAGAGAGGGTGGCACATTCACAATGCTTCTTGGTATGGTTGTGTCGCTGGTCACTAGCCACTTTTCATTTTTCAGCTCCCTAAGTGCACTCAACACCTATATCTTATAGAGCATAATAAAAATATCTTTCATAAGTGTAAAATCATCATAATCATGCACTAAAATATAGAGTTAATATTAAAAAACATTATATTTTTATTCCGCATCAATAGGCAAAAAGTTTCTTTATGTATAATAATTTTTAAAACACTTGTCAATATCATTTTCAAAGTTAAATAAGAATATTCAATTTCACATTAGCAAAAAAATTGAAAAACTTATCTTATGAGAAAATGATTTGTGCTATCAGATAAATGTCATAACCTTTTTTAAGAGTTGCCTTAGACTCAATATATTACTTTTTATATTTGCAAAAAATAAACAATCAAGATGAGTTGATGCTTTCCATTGTACAAGGGGATGAGAAAAATAATTTTATCTTTCACTTCTATCTTTATGTTGTCACCAAAAGTCGTCATTATTTCCCCAGCATATGATGTCATGCACCAGTGTTGAGGAACATTGTTCCACCTCAACACATTCTCTTAAGAAAAAATCTGGTAAACTCTGATACCACCTTTTGTTGAAATTAAGAACTTTTAGGACTAGATGAATGTTGAGATGGAAATAGAACAACTTAATTTGATGAAAAAAAAAAACAATTTTATTTCGCATCTATTTATACTAGTGACAACTCCATTAGAATTAAGCCAACACATATCACTTTTATGGCAACTACCGACTCTCTAGAATTCTCTTATATATTCTATCACAAAGTTCATTATTTACTTATTCTACGTATGTCTAAATATTCTCTTACAATATGCATCTAGATTCCACATATAGACCAAATCAAATTTAATTTTCAACATTCTCATACCATTTTATCACACAGGAAACCCAATCAACTAAAATAGAATGCTTTCGTCACCCTGAAAAGAGAGAAAAAAGAAAACCCGCACTCGTGAGATTTATTGTCAATACAAAGTTTTCAATATAGATGTTTATTAATGAGATGTTGTCTGGCTACACGTGCATGGATGGAACACAGACACATTTGTATGTTATATCTTAGCAATGGGTCTAAGACGTGCTTATATAATTCAAACATTTTTCGTAGAGGTCCAAAGCCGGTTGCTGTAGATCACCACGTTGCGGTCTCGTTGCAGGAGAAGAATATAATTTCCAGATGTTCCGCTAGTTTTACTTTCCCATACGAGCTTTCCATTCTCATCTTCAATGACGAGATTGCCATCAGTCGTCAACGTGAGCTCACATTTAGTACCTTTGTCGTTGGTATGGGTATACCAAACGGGTTTCTTCGGGTTTAGTTCGTAGAGAACGAGGTTGCAGTCTACTTGCATTTCTAAACTGTAATTTATGTCGGAAATGTTTTCGCCGGTTTTTAGTTTTTCACCCGATAAAAGGTGGTTCTCAGCCGCGCTACCTGTTGCAAGAAGGCCGACGGCGAAGACCACCAACGCCATGAGGAAGAAGGAGCGGAAAGCCATCACAGTGGCGTCCAGGGATCGATATTCCTTACAAGTGGTCGAGGTAAAAGTTGCATTTGCTGCTTGCTGCTTCGGGCTGATTTATAGATACAGATGCTCAGGGTTGCCGGCTTATATTCATCGTTGAAAGAACCTGCTGTTAAATTATGATCCAATTTGACTTGTTAGTTAATTTGTGCTTACTTTGTCTGCCGCTCTATAAATTTAAATTTTTTTATTGGCAATTGGTGCTCGGATCCAGGAAAAAGAATATGTACGCCACATTTGGCGCCTATATTAATAAGGATTTAAACACCTATAAAGTACAATGCATTGAGAGTGACATTGCAATCGAAGTATAATTTGAAATAGAAGCAGCCAAGCAAAAGGCTTTGTTTTGAGCCGAATATTGCAGGAAAGCTTCTTGGTACTTCTTGGTTCGGCAATTAATTTAAATGCTGATAAAACTTATTGTCACCTAGTAAGTTTTTGATTTAATTGTTCCATAGTCTACATTCAATATTAGTATATCACCTAAATAAAAACCATGACACAAAGAACTTTGAATTTTCAAATTGAACCTTCTCGGATCATTGCTTCTTGGTTCGGCATTTAATTTAAATGCTGATAAAACTTTTTGTCGCCTAGTAAGTTTTTGATTTAATTGTTCCATGGTCTACATTCAATATTAGCATATCACCTAAATAAAAACCATGACAAAGGACTTTGAATTTTCAAATTGAACCTTCTCGGATCATTTTAATGATAAGAACTCTCTTTAATTTTGATGTCAGTGATAAATACTGATACCACTGCCCACACTTATAAAACAGTTGACATCCACTGTTTTAAATAAGGGTGATGTGTGTTATCAATATGAATGTAAAGAATAGCAATATCTACTAATGTTGACGCATGCAATGCCCAACCATAAAACGTGTTGTCCCTGGCATAGGATAACTAACATCATCACAAACATGGCCATGCATACAGTTGCTAACAAGGTTGGCGTTTGCCTTTCACTCTAACCACTGTATCATCTATTACTAGCAATTCTAGTGAATATAGTTAAAACACTTCAATCCCTGCAATCCTATGTAGCGGCAACACTTCTAAAAATATGATCTACCAGTCTCCGATATTGAAAGCATATTTGACATGCCCGACACTTCTCTGACACTGCAAATATGTCTAACCTTTTTTCAGGCCCGAACAGGTTTGTAACACACTTCAACACCTCAACGGACACGAGCTTATCACAATTTCGAGAAAAAGAGACACAAGAATAATAAGAATCTAAATATACATAAAGCCTCAATGATTCCTGAAAGTAGAAATCATCCCATCTCTCAACATATTGAAGCTAACTTTAGCATTTGTCAAAATCAAGCATCGACAATGCATCTAATATTCGTAGAAGCCGAGCATTAGTAATTCATTCTTTTTAATCATATGACTTTTAAAATTTTAGTAAATAAGTTGGATTATAAGTTTGATGAATTCATTTGAAACATTATATATCTATTTTTAGAAATCAAATTTTATAAGCATGAAGTTTTATAATACAATTTTTATTTAAGAACTTAAATTTTATTCTTGCATAATTTGTATTGTATTTCTTTTAATAAGGAATAATGGAAAAAAATATATTTAATATTAATAATTAATTAAATATAAAAATATGTTAATGACGTGCCTTTTTTTTAATTATATCATGTCTCCACATAGTTTTATGTCTGTGTCACTGTTTTATTGTTGCCTTCTCACCTAATGCCCAAACATACTACGTCAACAATACCAACGCCTAAGCACTGCAACATGGGCCCCTAGGCGTCGGACTTGTAAGCGGCTAAGAACCCATCCAACCTTCAGTAAACTGAGAGTTTGGCGCTTAGGCACCAGCAACTGTTTTGGTCAATTACTACTGTTCAAGTGCTAGATCATGGAGAATCGTGTGCTGAAGAAAGGGGGTCCTGAATACTAAGTATTTGAGCTTTAAATAGGCATGTATGGCAGGATATTGGGAGATGGGAGTTGGCTAGTTAGTTATGGGTTTTATAGTTATGGGTTTTATTTTGCTTCGGGGAGATAGTTCTTCTTCTAAGCGTTGAGGAAGTGGTGTTCTTCTATAGAAGAGGGGGAAATCAAGAAGATTGTTGTTTGGAGTCAACTTTGATCATTGTAAAGGAGGAATATCTAAGTATCTTTATATATTGTTTTGTGTATTTATGTTAAAAGAAAGAATTAGTGGATTTTTCTTATGTTCAATGCAATTGTTTGGTAAAATTAGCATGCTTCTTGGGTAAACCTGTAACTCTTCTTTGTGATGATTAAGTAGGATGAATGCAAAGTGAAGTTCTTTGTAATTTCTTTTATTTTACATATGGTGATGATTAACCTTAAGAACTTAATTATATTTTTCATTATGGCCAAATGATTTCTTAAAATATGTTGTAAACCATAAGACAAGGGAATTTTATGGTAGAATCAACTAGGTTAATCACATTAAACTATAAGCTATAGGTTGATAGGCCTTGTATGGAAAAGAAAATGTTAGGGAATATACTTTGAAGGGTTAGCTATGGGATTTAAGGAATTAAAGTCATTTCTATCCAAGCTTTTTATACATTTGAGGGGGAGAAGAACGACACTCCTATTTGTCACTAGTTTCTTATTACTTGCAAATTTACATTCCATGTCATTCACTTAACTCATTACAAGGAAGAGCCTCTTAAGTATTTGATATCTTTCAAATACTTATATAGGAATGTAAATTTGATGTTTATTGTAACACAGTAGGTTAGCATTTCCGACTTTAACATTTTCAACTGTACCGGCTAGGACTTAAAACCACTTGCCTAGAAATTTTCTATTTTGAATACCTCGTTACCCGTAAGATCGATGACCCGACCCGCAATTACGTGCATTTTTAATTACCAAAATTTTTCCATAAAATATGTCTCAAATTATATTTAGTGTCTAGTGTGAACAAATGCAATGATTTATGAATTATATAATAAAATTTCATACTAGGGGTGCTATGCGAGTATACGTATCATGTCAAGTAAAATAGAATTTTCTTTAAAAACACCAGTATGCGAGTATACATATCATATCAAGTAAAATAGAATTTTCTTTAAAAACACCAGTATCAATCCCATGAGGAAAGCGGTAACTCTTAAAATCAACTTACAAAATTTCTATTTAAATTACAAATTAAATAGATTAAAGGTCTAAAATGATATGCTTACTAAAAATTACTACTAAAGAGTTAAAAAGAAAGTAACAACTAAATGTAACAGCTTAACAAAATATAACAACGAGTTTGGAAATTATGGAAACCTTTGCCCTTGCAAAGAGATTTTAACCTATGTAGGATTCAAATGATTTAAAACAAAATTGATGTATTGTGACAAATGGAAGCATACCTTATTCTTTACCCCCTCAAGGTGCTAGCAAAGAACATTGGCTAACTTAAGGTTGATTCTTTATCATCTAGATTCAACATCAAAATTATCTATCCTCTCACCTCTAGATGCCCCTAATCCTATGCCACCATGATGGCCAAATCCCAGCATCAGAGTACTAAACCTTAAGCCAAATTGATAAGAATCCAGCCTGTCACTCTAGAACTAACCAATTCTACGCTCATCAAAGCTTATCTCCCTATTTATTTGCACTCCCCCTAGGTAATCACTATGGATCTACCTAGAATGAAGTGTGGTATCCACTAGTTGGGTGAGATCATAGGTCTCTCAGGTCATTATGTTTCTCAATGGATTTTAACCTCACAAGTGGCTAATTTGTAAAGTAAATGAAGATTTAGTAAAAATATCATCACAATTTTTAAGAGTAAAAAGAAAACTTTAAATCATTTTCATCCCATAAGATTAAGTGCCATATGCATGGAGGAAGGAAGGGAATTACTCAATTCATGGACATTAGGCAAAAATAAAACATTTGCATTGAAATCCAAGTCCTACAACAAAAATTTAAACACAAATACAAGGTACCTTATGTCTTCTCCCCAAGTAAATTTTTGGAGTTTCTTTTAAGCAATCTCTAAAATTTTTCACACTAAAACACACTCACACTTACACTTAATCATAAAATATAAAAAACCTAATTCAATATTGCCGCACAATTGAAGTTTTGAGGCTCCAAATGGTCTCTAAGTTTAGCCAAATCCTTCTCATTAAATAGAAAACAAAAAATAACCAAGGGTTGCTTCAAAAACCCCTCCAAAATTTGATAAAATTCAATGAATCTTCTAAAAAGGTAGTTATTGGCACTATAGCGCCAGTCTGGGGCGCTATGGTGCCAGTCTGGGGCGCTATTACGCCCCTCTCGCTCGTATATTGTGCCATGGCGCCAAGGGGTGGTGATACAACGCCACAAAAAAAAATCTTCAATTTTTCCTCATTTTGCCGACATTTTCACTAAATGTCCATTTCATGTACCTGAAATCAAAAACATGCAAAATATCTTCCTTTAAAGTGCAATGTTATCAGAAATGTACATAAAATACTTATAAAATATGCACTTAAAATAGGTTATTTTTATGTGGATCAATTCAGAAATGTACATAAAATACTTATAAAATATGCACTTAAAACAGGTTATTTTTATGTGGATCAATTCTCCCAAACTTAAATGTTACTTTTCTTTATATAGCTCTTCATACTATATAAAATTTATAACATGTGGTAACAAATTTAACTTAAAGATTTCTATAATTTTTGCTTTATAAATGCTACAGTGAAACTTCAGAAAAAATTTTATCAACTCGGGTTAAAAACTAAAATACAAGAATATTCAGCAACGAAGTTTAAAGGTTGTGATTTCTTATTTATTTCAAAAATAACTGCAGTTTATCATAGTTAAGATACTTAGAAGAATTACAAGAAAAAGAATTTTATGAGAAATTTATTAGTAAAGGTGCTAATACTTCTAAGTCTAAGTTAGAAATGTAACTAAGTTTCTTTCCTTAAGATGATTCAATTTGAGCCAATTTTTTATTAGGCATCTCCTCAAGCTTCTTCTCACATATTTTCTCTTTTTTCTTTTTTGATTACTATATCTAGTTAGCTTTTAAAGGTTTTGAACTTGACTATCCTCCTCTCAAAGTTAAAAACATCTCACATTTCTTTACATTAACAAATGTGTATTAGCTTTGAAGATTTTTCATAAAGTCTCAAATCTTTCTTTTCAAGTATAAATCTAAAATCATTAATATTTCCAAAAATACAGTTTTCCTTTCATTAAATAGTAAAAGCATAACTCTAAACCCTTCAAACTAAATATCTAAATTTTATAATTAACCTTCATTATTAAAAACTTTTACTTTGGTTTTCTACAACTTTCGTAAAATGAAAGCTATAGTTTTCTAAAGTTAACTCTACATACCACAGGTTATGTTACCAATAATTTTGAAAAATATAAATCCATGAGGACAAATAAAGTTTAGTTTAAAAAGAACTTTTTCACTTCCTCACACTTAAATCTTTTAAACTAATTTAAAGCCGGAAAATTCATAAAGAAAGGGAAAAATTTTAAAATTTAATACAGGGAAATTAGTGCAGGTACAAGTAGAAAAGACTAGTACTAAGTTTATGATAAACATAAGATTAAGACGCATAACAATAAAAACATAAAATAGGCAGCAAAAGATAAACAATAGAACTAACAATTTAACACAAACAATTAAGTAAAGAAACTAAATACAATCACACTCCAACACAAAAATAACTAATCACTAACACAATAAAATCTAAATATTCAAACACATCAAAGGAAAGAAAGAAAACAACACACTACACATTAGCATCTTCATCTTCACTAGCATCATCATCACAACCATCTCCCAAATTTATATCCTCATCTGTCTCAAAAGTTTGATATGGTGTGATATTGGGGCAAGTAGGAAATTTGACAGAATGATCACCCCCCATGTATCTCATCTTAGCCTCATTATAGGCAAAATCCTACTTAGTCTTTTCTAAACATAATATCATCACTATGGTAAAAGTGAGATCCAATGTATTTTACCTAATTCTGTAAAGTTATGGTATCTCCTTGTTGAATCATCATTTGTTCCATAAAAGAATTCAGAGAAACCATATCAAAAGTAGATGGTCTAAGAGTAGATGTAGGAGCAGAAGTAGAAGTTGAAGTAGAAGGTATGTTAACTCCAGTTCTAGGTCTAGTCCCAAAATGTCTCTCATATTTTTCCAAGTAGAAGCTGAAGTAGAAGGTATGTTAACTCCAATTCTATTTATTTATATTTTTCCAAAGTTTCTTCCCAATTATCATAATTCACACCAGATTCAACACACAAGGTGGTAATAAGAGCAAGGTAGCCCAAACCTCTTGTAGTTCCTCCAATCGAGGAAACAAGCATGTTTGTATAAATAAGGGAGCCAATGTCAATAAGCTTTTTCATTTGAATACAGTAGTTTAAAGTGGCTCTCTCACGGGTTTCCTCACTGAAATACTGGTAGGAAGTAATCTACCGGACATGAAATAGTCATGCATGAGAATGAACATTAAGTTTCGAGAAAGAAAAATTCACCCATCACCCCTTTTTAATCTTCTAGACTCCATTTCCATCTATTAAAAATCTCATAATCTCATCCAACTCATCATCAGTAGGATGGAACTTAGAAAAAAACTAGAAAAATACCAAGTTGGAACACTGTGCAGCTTGTATATGTGGTTAACACGAATAAAACTGATATCCACATATTGCCCTCGTACATAAACCAAATCATCAGATTCATCTAGCAGATAGTTAGCATAGAACTCTTGGACAACTGAAATTACAATTACGACCGTGAAATAACAAAATTTTTCCCACTATAACTTTGCAATCAAGTATTTAATTGTTCTGTCAGGATGTAACAAATTGAGTTATGCAATCAATTTCTTAGATTACAAATCAGCGTACCTATCTCGTGCCCTTAAACTGGAAAACTTATCGAAATCAAAAGTTCTTTTTTCCTTTCCTCTCTTCATTTTAGGAGCCATGATTAATCTAAAAATTTTCAAGATAGATTCCAAAGATCACAAACTCAACTTCAAAAGGCTCCTAAAAACATAGTTTAAACACAAATAATCATTTAACCATGGATTTCACACTATTTTCATCAAGTTTTAAAATTTTTGACCTAATCCACAATGTGGATGAAATCCATTGTCAAATCAAAATTTTCCAAAGCCAAGGTGAAGATCTTCCAAAGCCAAGGTCCAAAGCCAAGGTGAAGATCTTACCCAATGATGAAGAAATCAAAGTTTTGAGGCCTAACTGCAAGCTAATCAAGCACAAAATGAAACCTGGGGGAGCAAAGAGTAAAAAAAATGGAAAAATGAGACGAACCAAGGTTGAAAATGGCAAAAACCTTAGGTGCAGGCTCCTAAAATGACTCACGGGTTAGTTCAGCACTATAGCGCCCTGCATAGCCTGATGAATAAAGCTAGTACCATTCGTACCCATCCATATTTTTTAAATTTTTTAAATTTGAAAAGGAAACAAAAAATATAGAATGTAGAAAGGCTATTCTTCAAGCTTTAATGGCCAATTTTATAATTATTGAGTTCGTCATCATTCCAAAATTTCAAGTTGGTAAATTCCAATATGAATACATAAGGCCAATTTTCACAACAAAATAAAACTTGTTTTCTTATATTAATTATAGATTCAATACATACGACACAACCACATAGACATAATTAAATGTTCATACAACAAAGACAATAAAAACAACACGAAGTCTTAATACAAATATGATAAGCACACCACATGGAATCACATAACACTAAAATAGAAATATTTAAACAAAAATATCCTTTAGGACCGCTCTTGATTAGTGGTGATATTCTCCATTCCGCTCACCAAACAATTTTGATCGTAGGAATGGTAGAAAGGAGCATGAGGAAATTTCTTAGAAAATTTATCATTGATCCCCTTGTTGGTGTTTACATAGTCACTTGAGTATCTTGGAAATAAGCCAAACAATTGAATTGCAGTTTCAACTGCCAATCCATATGCTCGTATTGGTGGAACAACTTTTCAAACTTTGTATGCAGAAGAGAATTCTTACCTTCAGTCTTCTCAAGTTTGTCCATGAGTCGCTCCAAACTCAATGCAAGATATCCATTGAAGTAGGTTTGAGCATTCTTATGCACCAACTTCTTATCTTCAAATCTCTCATTTCCATTACTCTCCATGATCTCGCTAATGAAATTCTCACTCTCAAATTTATTTAAAATACTTAGGAATGTTGTAGGGATATTTCAAATCCTGTCCTAGGCTGTTTTACATAGAGGAAGAAGAAAGGAGACCAAAATTTTTGCGGTTTGAAGGAGTTATTCGAATTGTGGCGCTATAGCACCAAACCAATTTATTCAATTCTCAAATTTCTTTCTTCCACACTTCAAATCCTTTAATATAATAATGCTTTGCGCCAACAAAATCATATAAAACTAACAATCACTATATAGAACTCATCACAACAGCATTTCAAATCCAAATCACACTGATAACTATGTGCTACATCCCACAAAGTGCTTGGTTTAACATTGTTAGCCCGACATAACCAATATTTTAATCATGTTGGACCCAACATTAGGATCTCTTCAAATGCATGACCCTCTCCGCTCATCTATGCTTTTAATCTATGTCCATTTACCTTAATCACACTCACAGTTTTTGGATCTTCAATATCAACAACTCCATATGGATATGCTCTTTTGAAAAAAAATGGTACTGACCACCTTGATTTAATTTTTCCTTGAAATAATTTCAATCTCGAATTATAAAGCAATCCTTCTTGCCCAGGCTCAAAATGCTTTATTAAAATTTTTTGATCATGCCTAGATTTTATTTTTCCCTTATAAATTTTGGCATTCTCATAAGCTTCATTTCTCAATTCATTAAGCTCATTTAATTACAGTCATTTAATTTTTAATTACAGTAATCACTTCCCTTTAGCATCTTTCAAATTATAATTAAACTCTTTAATTGCCTAGTAAGCTTTATGTTCTAACTCAATTGGCAAGTCACATGCTTCTCCATATATGAGCCTATATGGTGTCATTCCCATAGGTGTTTTATAAGCAGTCTTATAGGCCCACAAATCATTATCAAGTCCAGCAGACCAATCAGTCCTTTTAGGATTTACCTTTTATCTAATATTCTTTTAATTTCTCGTTTGGATACTTCTGCTAAACCATTGGTCTGAGAATGATAACCTGTGGCAATACAATGTTTAATCCCAAAATTTTGAGTTAATGTTTCAATCATTATATTCCTTAAATGACTTTCTCATCTGTAATGATAACTCGTGGCATTCCAAATCTTGTGAAAATATTCTTTTTGAAAAATTTTGCTGCTTTTAACATCACAACGAGGTAAAGCAACTATTTTAATCCATTTAGAAACATAATCCACAGCCATTAAAATAAAAATCTTTTCAAAAGATGGGACAAATGGTCCCACAAAATCTAATCCCCAAACATCAAAGATTTTAACTTCAAGAGAAAATTTTAGGGGCATTTCATTCTTTTTAGAAATATTGTCTACTCTTTGCCATCGATCACACATTTTCATATAATTATTAACATCCATAAATAAAGTAGGCCAACAAAATCCATATTGTAAAATCTTAAATGCAGTTTGATTCACTATGAAATGTCCCCCAAAATCTAATTTATAACATTTTTGAATAATTTCTTGAGCTTCTTCTAATGGCACACATCTTTGAATAATTAAGTCCTTACAATGTTTATATAAATAAGGCTCATCCCAAAGTAAAATTTTGAATCATAAATGAACTTTTTAACTTCATGGCTATCTAATATGTAAGGTAAAATATTAATAACCAAGTAGTTCACTATATCAACATACCACAGAATTTATCATTCATTAATCCCATATAATTGTTCATCAAGAAAATTCTCGCTAATTTCATTCCGTAAATCTTTTTTATTTTCCTGTTCAAGCCTTGAGAGATGATCAGTTATTTGATTATTAGTACCCTTCATATCCATAACTTGAAAATCAAATTCTTGCATTAGAAGGACCCATCTAATTAATCATGATTTTGCATCCTTCTTCATCATTAAATGCTTTATAGCAAAATGTTCAGTATGCACAATACATTTGGTTCCAAAAAGATAAGGTCTGAATTTATCAAAAGCAAACACTATCAATTGTTAATTCCCTTTTTGCACATCTATCATTACTCATCCGGTAGCAAGGAAAGGTCTTCCTAAAATAATATGAATTTCTTTATTTTTTTCCATATGTAATACAATAAAATCAATGGAGAAGATAAATTTATCCAAGTTAACCAACACATCTTCTATACCCCTTTAGAATAAGTGATAGATCGATCCGTTAATTGTAGGGTTACAGTAGTGGGAGAAATATCTCTTAAACCTAACCTTTTGAATATAGATAGTGGCATAAAGTTAATGCTTGCTCCTATTTCACATAAAGCTTTTCCACAAACTTTTTCTCCATCTGTACAAGGTATGGTAAAGCTATCAGGATCCTTGAGTTATCGAGGAAGCTTTTTCAGAATTATTGCACTACATTCTTCACTAAGTGCAACAGTATCATAATCTACAAACTTTCTCATTTTATTTAAAACTTCTTTCATAAATTTGGAATAACTTGGAATTTTTTCCAAAGCCTCAACAAAAGGGATATTAATTGTAAGTTTCTTGAACATTTCAAAAAATTTTGAAAATTTATGAACCAATTTTTGTTATTTAATTGGAGAGTTAGGTTTTAGGTGGGAGTCTTGCTAAATCAATCTTAGTTAGAGAGTTACGTGTTTCTGCTTCCTTAGGAATAACTTCTTCATGTCTTTCAATTTCTTCAACTTCTCTCTCAACTTCAATCTCTTTTTGAAATCCAACATTTAACTCTTTTCCACTCCTTAGATGGATCACTTTAACTAGATCTCGCTCTTTACTTTTGTCTTTAGGATTGATCTCTACATTACTAGGGAGTGTTCCCTAAGGTCTATTGTTAAGTGCGTTAGCAATTTATCCCAGTTGATTATCCATTTTCTAATAGCAGCACTTTAACTTTGTAAATAATTACCCATCTGCAATACCACTTCCTCTATAGACAACTTCTTTTCCTTAACTTATTGATTAAATCCAGAAGGATAAGTAGGTCTAAAGTTATCACTACCTTGAAGTTGACCTCACTTTTGGTTGAGGTTTAGTTTTTCCTTTTTAGTAGCCTAAGGCCTAGCCATTGGACTTTCTTATGGACTATTCCTAAAGGGCTAGAATGGGAGGAAAACTAGAAAAGGAACTATTCTTGGAAAACTAGAAAAGGAACCCTCACCATTAGAAATTCTACACTCCTCTTTACTCAACTTGAAGTTCAACATATTTCTAGCACTTACTAGCACTTAGTAGGTGGGGTCATTATGGGGGAACTCAAGATGAGTCACCCTTAGGACTGCTAGACCTTAGGGTTGACCCAAGGTGTTGAACCAGAGCTTAAGGTACATATTTGCACTTACAATCACTCACAATTCTAAAACCTAAATTTCTTAACCTTGGTCCCTTGATACTCTTTGGATACTCATGTAGGTAGTCCCCTAAACCCACTAGCCCTAGGCTAGGGTTTAGCTAAGACCACTACATAGAGGACACAAAATTGGGTTTCCATTGGTCCATGGCCTATTGATGGTGGTTGGAGCTCCAATTCTACCAACATGCCCAACTTAGCCTTTTGCCCCTAAACTCCCCCAAATTACTTAAATACCCTTGGGACCCTAAATTTGGCCAAAATTCTCAAATTTACCCAAAATTCCCAAGTTGGTTCAAAAATTATTTCAAACACCTTGAAAACACCCAAACTACCCAAATTCCCCAAAATTGGCCAAATTACCAAAATACCCCTCCTTACCCCAAAATTCCAAAAATTCTAAAAAACTTAAAAAATTCCCAAAACCTCCTAAATATTTCCAATTTCATTTTCCTTAACTACAACATGACCCAATTTGGCCAATTTGACCATCTTTTACTAAAAGCCCCAAATTGCCTTTTAAAGGCCCATATTCCCGAATTAGCCCCAATGTCAAACAAATTGACCCCAATCTTGCCCAATCTCAATTACAAATCAAAATTTAATATCCCTAATCATAATCAAATCCACTCTTGAGGTGACCAATATAGACCAAATCCAAGCCCAATTGGTCTATAATTTGAACCCAATTTAGATTTAGATCAAAAAGCCCCAATTTTGGCCCCATGATTTGGTTCAACCAAGTTGAACCCATGGCCAACTCAACTTGCCACAATTTGTGTTGAAAAACCTTCATAACATTCTCATACATCAAACTTGACCTTCAATTGGCCTTTGTGAAGCCTCAATTTCATTTGATTTCAACCTAAGTCCAAAAAGCAGCAAATTTGCCCCAAATTGGCCATGTCTCAAAATCTCACCCAATTGATGGCCTTAGCCCCAAAATTTTCACTCCATTATTTCATGAAAAATCTTCACAACATCTCCCTTGATCATTTAAATAATTTAATTTGGACTTAGCCTAAGGCTAGCCTAACCTAGACCCATTCTAGCCCAACATGCCTAAATTAACCAAATTTTAAAAATCCCTCAAATTGACCTACCAATTGAACTCAAAATCACTTCAACTCTTCAACAAAAATCTTCATAACAATCATCTACACAATGTTGATCAATTAATTGAGCCAATTGACATGGATAGCCTAGCCCAAACCTAAGCTTTGATCAAATTGACCTACATGGACCCCCTCAGCAAAAGTTGACCAAATTTAGCTAAATTGGTCAAGGCAAGACTTCTACAGCTAAATTTTGGACCTTATTGACGAGGACAAACCCCATGGAGCCACCCAAATGAGTCATGGACTAAAGGAAAAAATAATGGATTTCATTTCATATTTGCTTAAGCTTAGTATATTTTTGCCAAAACAAAGCCTAAACACATTAAATTGCTGTGACATATTCCCCTGGGTTCTCTGAGCTCCTAGCCACCTCCCCCTGGCTGGCCGACCGGCCTAGTGGCCGGAAAATGGCCAAACCAAGAGCCACCCCCATGAGATTAAACCCAATTCAAACCTAGAGGCCACCTCATCCAAATTAAATGTTGGAGTCCCTCTGCCCTCCACCTAGGCAACACATTTTACCCCCCAATTGGCCATGAAAGCAAACCTTAAGCCATTTTTTATAAAAGCTCTCCTCCATGACCATGGAGGTAGAGCTAAAATTTCCTTTGAGAGACTTTCCCAAATTTATCCCAAATCCTCTTTGAGACCTCCTCAGTGCAATCCAACCACCACATTGCCCTGAATCCCCTTGACGGAGCCTAATTCTAAGCTTGAATCTCTGCCTAAAACCAGGACATAGCTCATTACATTCCTACACTCCACAAAAAAAAAATTAAACTCACCCACACCTTCACCGTAGTAAGAGGAGGAAAAGCCCCATCAAATTCCCCTTCCACAGAGCCTCTAGCATAGCTCTAGACCAACATCTGAACTCGGGCCTCGTCGAATTCCCACCTAGGCTTTGCACCACTGCCAGGGGATTAATCCCTAGCCTCCTTGGACCCTAACGAAAGTACCAAGTATCTCTGATCAAAGCTTCCCTTCTCAGACCGAGTATCTCTGATTAAAGCTTCCCTTCTCAGAGCCAAGGTATTGAACCTATCCTCTTCTCGAGCCTATTTTGATTCTCCATTTGATTAGGCTTAATTTAATTGTATGGTTACCGTATAGATATGTTCGTCTCACTTAGATGAGTCCATAGGATCAAAACTGTCTAGGCTGAGATCTTAGGGTTTTAGTGTGGACGATCAAGGGATCACTCCATCAGGGATGATGATGGGGAGCCGTCTGATCCCGCTTGTATCAAATGAATGAAGGAGATCGAGCCGGACAGTGCTTCCTTACATGAACCACAGGCCGAGTCAGCATATATGTGGACAGCGACATCCAACCAGAGCGCACCATGTGTGCCTTCGGGGAGCTGCCGAGGATACAATCAGTGCAGCGCGTTTAAATAGATAAATAAGGAATTTAAAAAATCAAAAAATGATCCCACTCTTTAAAAATTCATATCTTGGTGTAGAAAAATCATAAAAACAAAGTAAAAATACCCTCCTACTCAGTAATAGAAGAGAATAATGTAAAAATAGTTTTAAGTCTATTTAATGCATATTTCATTTTTAATTAATTAAACACTGATTTGAATATTTTGATTCTCCATGCATATAGGCATATCACCATGGATTGAAATTTTAGCATGTTGTTGTCTCCATCTTAGGGAACATCCCTGATTTTTCCTTTGATTTTTCTAAATAAGAGGGTCCCTAGACAGAGGTCCATATTTTTCAAGTTTATGCACATTAATTGCTTAAATTAATTATAATAATTAGCATTTTACTTAGAAAAATCCAACAAAATTTTGGAAGGTTTACTATGACCAGAGAACCCTTTAAAAAATTTCTCAAGAGTCAAGTCATTTAAAATGCACCTAATCTTCACAAACCCTAAATCATTAAGATCATTAATTTTGAAAGATACAAACAAAAAAATGAATTAATTTTTAATCTCCACTATTATTTAGGATCTAGAGAACTCACCATAAAAATTTTAAAGCATTTTGAGTTCATTTGATGACCTAAATTGATTTTTCAAGATAAATATCTTTTTTGGAACTTAAATGATTTTTAAAAAATAAAAATATAACTAAAAAATTTATAAAAGCTTATTTTTTGAGTTTTTTGTGTTCAGGAGTATTTTTTGAAATTAAATAATATTTAAAATAAATACTTGATTTTTAGCGTATGTTTAAATATTTAAATAATTAAAAATTCATAAAAATCACAAAAGTAATAAAATTCATGAAAATATTCTAAATTGCTTCCTAAGCACTTAGGACACTTAGGAACAATTGGGATATTTTTCAGATTTTCTAAATAAAGATATTGAATTTTGAAGCTTAGAAAATAATTTTTAAAGGCTAAAAATGGATTTTCACTAAAATAATTCTAATAAATCAAATAAAACTCAAAAAAATATAAAATTTTCTCCTTTGGGTTTTCTAACCTCAGGAATATTTTTGAAAGATAAAAAACTTAATTTTCCCCATTTAAAATATTTTATATTTAATAAATACCCCAGAATTTAGAATAATTCTAATAATTCAAATAAAATTTAAAAAATCATGAAATTAGGTCCAATGGTTTCTTGGTCCAATGGTTTCTCTAGTTTAGGTCTACCGCTAGTAAAAATCTAAAGTGATTAGGCTTCACCTTGGTCAAGTTAGCAAATTTAATTTGAAAAATACCATTTTTCCATGAAAATAATTATATAAATTAAATTAAATTTTAAAAAATCATATTTTCTCCTCTGATGTATTAATTGACCCATGAATGAAGTAGGATAAAAGTGTCAAAGTCATTTGAATTGAATTTGACAAATTATGAAGTCTTAGAGCCTTAGGGGCAAATGTGTAATTTTGGAAGTTTAGCCTTAATTAACATTTAAGCTTAATTCAAGGAGGGAAATGGGCAACCTCTGATCTTAATCAATTTATTTGGATAT
>NW_018219034.1:41086-42023 GCF_001263595.1 Phalaenopsis equestris
GGGTATGACTTTTGAAGTCAATAATTAATCAATTTAATACCCCTATTTGATTTTCAAATGAAATTCAAATAATAAATCATGATCACCTAAAGCTTAACCTTTTCAAAACTAATTAAGACACTCACCTAGGTCTTAAGGGCTTAGTAGTAATCTAAGTTAAATCAAGACTGATTAAATGAGGATTAGAAAAATAAATACAATTAAAATTAAAACATCTTTCAAACACAACAAGCCCAATTAGGACCAAAATTTGCTTAAGTGTTCCAATAACACTAACTTGCCTCTTTAAGGGTTTTCACCTCCACACAATCTTCAAAATTAAATTACAAATAATAATTACCGTACTTTTAGAGATAATTGATACATCAATGTTTATTGAGCATTAGAGTGTTAATATGATGAATTATTAAGAAACATAATAAGTTTAAATGAGCTCGAGGCTTTTCACCAGGTGATAAGAGGGAAGCATGGACCTGCTTCTTCTTCTTAACCTGTTGGATACCTTGAAGAGCTACTAAGCTTAGTATGTTTTGCTTGACAAATATCATCTTTAATTAAATTAATAAGGACCCAACAAGATATGACCTAGGGTTAGGTAGGTCATCAAAATTTTACTTCCTTGTTTCATATGAACTGCCTTAACATGCATTTTAAGTTTCAGGTGGTGGAACGAGAAGACTCGTCAGGTACGCTTTTACAATTTTCAGCGTTGTCTTTCTTATACTTTCATACTGTATTTTTGTGCTTATACAAGCTTGCATAACAAACAACGATTTCACCCTGCATGAAAATTAAAACTGTTTGGATAGCCACAAAACCAAAACAAAAACTAAAACTAAAATCAACCAAGATAAAATTCACCGCCACAACATTCAAAATCTAAAACAACTCAAAATCTAATTACAAACATCACAAAAAACTACAATTGCAACTAAAT
>NW_018219035.1:0-22613 GCF_001263595.1 Phalaenopsis equestris
CCCCACACCAAAAATAGTGCCGACAGTTGCACTGTGGAGATCTCAAGGAAGCTCAGGGAGTGATTTTGAAGGATCTCCTTGAGAAAATTTCAGCACCCCTCTCCTTGGCCATGGAGGTGAGCTTTTATAAAAAATGGCGAAGGGTGGCTCTGTGGGCCAATTGAAGGGTGCAAAGTATGGAGGGCAGAGAGGAGCTAAACTTAAAATTGGATGAGGTGGCCTCAAGGTCTGAATTAGGTTTGGATTTAGGGGAGGTGGCTCACAGTTTTGCTGTTTTCTAGCCACTAGGCCGGCTGACAAGGACAGAGGAGCTGGCCAAGAGGGTAGGGGAGCCCGGGGGGGGGTCAATTAGGTTAGTCATAATGGTGAGGATTTTGGCTTAAAAGACAAATATGGAAATAAATTCCTTATTTTAGGGACCCACTGGTCCATAGCTTGGTTTTGTGGGTTCTGTAAGGTTTAGCCTAGTCCAAAGGAAGGGTTTAGTGGTTGTGGTGATCTTTGGTTGGCCAATTTGACATAGCTAGGTTAATTTTTGGTGAAGGGGTCCTTGAGGGTGCAAATGGCCAAATCTTGGGTTTGGGCTAGGCTAGCCATGACCTTGAGCCCAATTAATTGATCAAAATTGTGTAGATGATGGTCATGAAGATTTTTGGTGAAGACTTTAAATGATTTTGAGTTCAATTTGGGGCTCAATTTGATGGATTTTGGGATTTTTGTCAATTTGAGCATGTTGGGCTTTGGGTCTAGATTTTGCTAGGCTTGGAAAAATTCCAAATTGATTATTGAGACTATTTTCTAGCCACTAGGCCGGCCGACAAGGACAGAGGAGCTGGCCAAGAGGTTAGGTGAGCCAGGGGGAGGTTCGATTATCACTTATCCCCAAGGGTTAGTCATAATGGTGAGGATTTTGGCTTAGAAGACAAATATGGAAATAAATTCCTTATTTTATGGACCCATTGGTCCATAGCTTGGTTTTGTGGGTTCTGTAAGGTTTAGCCTGGTCCAAAGGAAGGGTTTAGTGGTTGTGGTGATCTTTGGTTGGCCAATTTGACATAGCTAGGTTAATTTTTGGTGAAGGGGTCCTTGAGGGTGCAAATGCCCAAATCTTGGGTTTGGGCTAGGCTAGCCATGACCTTGAACCCAATTAATTGATCAAAATTGTGTAGATGATGGTCATGAAGATTTTTGGTGAAGACTTTAAATGATTTTGAGTTCAATTTGGGGCTCAATTTGAAGGATTTTGGGATTTTTGTCAATTTGAGCATATTGGGCTTTGGGTCTAGATTGGGCTAGGCTTGGAAAAATTCCAAATTGATTATTGAGAATGGTCAATAGGAATTTTATGAAGAGTTTTCAACATAAATTGGGTGAAAATTTTTGGTTTAAGGCAATCAATTTGGTGGAATTTTGAGGTATGGCCAATTTAGGGAAACATTGGGGCTTTTGGACTTGGGTCAAAATTAAATGAACTTGGGTCAAAATTAAATGAAATTGGGGCTTCACCAAGGCAAATTAAATGTTAATTTTGATGTTTAGGAATGTTATGAAGAGTTGGTTAGGGAAGCAATGGTGAGATAACATGCATCAAATTGAGTAGGGTAGGTTCAATTTGGTGAGATCAAGTCATATGGCCAAAATTGGGAGTTGATTTAGATCAAAATTGGGCCCAAAGCATGGTCAATTGAGCTTGGATTTGGTTTAGATTGGTCATATATAAGGTGAATTTGAGTTTAGAATTAAAATTTGGGGAAAATGGGACCAATTTGATGGACATTTGAGGTAAGTTTGGGGAGATTAAGCCTTTAAAGACAAGTTTAGAAAATTGGTCATATAAAGGCAATTTGGGGGTTTTGCTCAAAAAGGTCAAATTGCTCAAATTGGGTCATGTGGTAGTTGAGAAAAATGAATTTTGAAATATTTGGATGGTTGGAAATATTTGGAAGGTTTTGAAAATTTTTGGGATTTTTTGGAATTTTTGGAATTTTGGGCTAAGGAGGGGCATTTTGGTAATTTGGCAATTTTTTGGTAATTTTGGGTAATTTGGATGTTTTCGAATTATTTGAAATGACTTTTGAACAAATTTGGGTATTTTGGGTAAGTTTGAGAATTTTGGCCAAATTTAGGGTTTCAAGGGTACTAAGGTAATTTGGGGGAGTTTAGGGGCAAAAAGGTCAAGTTGAGTATTTTTGGTAGAATTGGGGAGCTAACCATCCTCAATGAGCTATGAACCAATGGAAGCCCCATTTGGGTTCTCTATGTACTGGTCTTAGCTAAACCCCAACCTAGGGCTAGTAGGTTTAGAGGACCATCTATATGAGTCTCCCAAAGGATCAAGGGATCAAAGTCAAGGAATTTTGGGTTTAGGGTATTGAGTGATTGTATGTGAGGTGATTGTAGTGAGTGCCTTAGCTCTAGACCAACACCCAGGGTCAATATTAAGGTCAAACAGTCCTATGGGAACTCTCCTTGAGCTCCCTCATAATGACCCCACCTACTAAGTGCTAGAGGTTAGGACCAATATGTAGAGCTTCAAGTTGAGTAAAGAGGAGTTTGGAATTTCTAATGGTGAGGGTTCCTTTTCTAGGCACCTTAGCTCTAGACCAACACCCAGAGTTAACCCTAAGGGCAAGCAGCCCTTTGGGAACTCACCTTGAGCTCCCTTATATTGACCCCACCTACTAAGTGCTAGAGTTTAGGACCATTATGTGGAACTTCAATTTGAGTAAAAAAGAGTTTGGAATTTATAATTGTGAGGGTTCCTTGTCTAGTTTTCTAGGAATAGTCAATAGAAAAGACCTATCGCTAGAACCTAAGCTACTAAAGAGGTAAACCTAAACCTCAGCCAAAAGTGAGGTCAACAATGAACAACATGCCTTTGTAGTGAGCTGCTGAAAAAGAAAGAATAATGATTTAATTAACCAACCAATTCATTTAGATTAGTGTTGAAAAAAAAGGTTAATAAAAGGCACTATAATAGGCTAAGCTCATCTTTACAATCCAATTTTGTATCTTCGGCACCTATGAAAAAACATAATTTTCTAGGGCGGTAATAGTGGTGACGAAAATATTTTTCATAATTGAAGAAAAAATGCATTTCTATTTTCTATTGAATTTTGGTGGGGGTTAACTTATGTATTATGAGGTTCAAAGACTTTGTATCTATAGAAACTCTCAAGATGGGTGGTGTTAAGCACGTTGGTTGTATGATACAATTGACGGCACTTGAGGGCATGGATATGTGAGTAGCAAGCTAGATCACAAAGCTTGAATGTGAGATTCATGCATATGTGCTAATTTCATGTCTTATAATAACAAAGTTTGTTGGATAATAACAATTCCTAGAAAAACTCCTGTGTGAGATCTAAAATAATGAAATGATCAAAGTGTACTTTGTAGCCTAGTATTTTAAATGTGAGTTCCTCAAATTTAGATTTATATTCTAAAAGAATATTGCAAAATATTTTTTGAGGATCTTCACAATTTTAGATACCAATCCTTGATTCAAATACTATTCAGAAACCTAACTATGTGAGCATCTCACCTTATTTTATATCCACTGATACCATGTAATAGCAATGCAAACAAGAGGGAAAGATGAAATGTAGACGCGATGCATCTATTGAATGTCAAGTAGGTCAAAGTTTATGTCACCTTAAAAATCCAATTTTTTAGGTCCATACAGCTGAAATGTTCAAGTTCTATTTTCATATATTTAATTAAAGAAACCAACTTCATGTCAAAACATTTAGCTGAGGAACCTCAAAATGAAGAGGCAACTGACTAGAGCCAAAATGCTACAAACATGATTACTCATACACATGGTTTTAGATGTGTACAAATAATTATGACATTTCTCCACCTGTAACATGAATAAATGAAATTGTTATAACATTTGATGAATTTCCTAAAAATTAGTATCAGAATGTTGAAGTGATTCCTACTATTATATGAATTAGAGATTATACTTTGTTTGTAGAGATTTCAAAGCCTCGATAAAATCTAAGTTCTTTATAATACAAGAACATTAGTAGATATGAGTATAATATCATGAATTGAAACCATTTGAGTAAATATCAAATTCCAGAAAATAGAAAAGATAGAAAAAAATGAATTATTATTGAACCTTTTCCTAAATTGATAGCTTAAAGGTTCTAATTATAGGAGTATAATCAATAGTCAACATAACAATAAGATCCACAAGAAATTATATCATCCTTATTTTTTGCAGAGCTTCTCTTTCCTTGTGCTTCTCTTGGACGTAATTCCTTAACCATTTTCGTGTATGTTGTTGTCTTTCTGACTTATGGTTGGGTTGAACACTAAAAGTTTTCATAAACATATCTGGCTCGATGTTATCATGGTTTTCATCTAATCACCATGGAATTATGCTTCCACTTGTGCTTGTGTGATGTCGTAGCCCAACAACACATTTTCTTGCACAACAAACCTCTCCCAATTAAGTTAACAATCATAATAACTTTAGCTTGAGGCTCCATAGTGGATATACAAATGGTCATATTTATGTTATTTGTCCCAATTAATTCCTCATCATATTTATGATTTTATTATTATAAACGTTTAAATTAATAGAAAGAACTTTTTTTCTCATTCATTCATAATAAAAGAGCTAGATTTATAGAAATGAGACAAGGATAACTTTCAGCTTTTGTAATATCTTGTGGTCTTATTCAATTATTTAAAATTAGAAAATATATTTTAATAGTGAAAACCTTGATCAGATTTATTTTAAAATTAATATTAATTTAAACTTGTAAAAAAAACATCCCCTAAACATGAAAACTTTCTCAAATATCTTTTGTCAACTAGCCACAATAAAGGCTAATCATTGCTTTATGATTTTCAGCATCTACAATATGGCTGTTTCCAGCAAAGCCCTATAAAATAAAAAAAATAACCAACAAACCTGCGTGGAAAAAAATTATTTCCAAATGACCACTCAGGAAATAATTGTGACGAATATTTGCATTACAGCACATGATATTATTTATGTTTAGATCTGAAATAAACTTGTTTATTTGAATTAATTGATTTTAAATATACTTCAAATATTTTTTTGTAGTTATTTTGAATATTTTTATAAATAAATTAATCTTTTTAAAATTAAAAAATATAAAATATAAGAAAATATGCCAATTATATATATTTTATTCAAAAATAACAATAAAATAAAATAGAACAGCAAATATTGCCAAACGGGCCCTTAGTCTTCAGGCAGACATTCATGACCAATAATTTCGAAGTTTTCCACTTCTTCACGTGACAAATGAGGCTCAATTTATAATTTTTTTTTTCTTAGTATTATTTTAGTAAGTCATACTAAAATTTCAAAGTATTCATGAAAATATGACACTAAATAGGATGCAATGGAGTAACAGGATTCATGTAGCCGACCCCACGTAGTGGGATTTAAGGCTTTGTTGTTGTTGTTGTTAGGCTTTGTTGTTTTGTTGTTGTTGTTGTATACTAAAATTCAAAGTAGTCCTTGGAATAGCTAATGTTGGTTTCTTCAATTATAGTTGATTCAATATTTAAGTATCTTAATTAATTACCTCAATTTATAATGATCTTAAATTTATTTAGTTCCTCTTATCAAGACACTCAATTTGACTAAATATGTATGATCTAGAGATTTTTTTTATCCTTAATTAATGTCTTATATTTTTAACCTTGTTTTAAATTTTTAATCTGAGCATTAGTGAATTTAGATTAAATATTTTTTTTCAATTAAGTTTGACTTGTCAACGTTTGACTGTAATTTGGCAAACATATAAGATTGAATAATGCCAAATTTGATTATGTTAGTTCTCAAATAAGAAAATGCATCAAGGTTTATGGTTGATTGGAGGAATTTATCTTGAATAACCAATTTTATTAATTAAATTATAGTTACTTAAGATTATATTATAATTACTCTGTAATTAATGTTTTTAAAATTAATTAAAAATAATGAAATAAAATCACAAATACTATTTATTTATTTAAATTATGTATGCACAAATTTGTTAGCATGAATATTAATGCAATCAAACGGTCAAGGATGATGGCCAGACAATTGAAGTGTTTGGCTAAACGAGCATAATCTGAAACCACGCATACGGTCCCAACTATCCAAGCTCCTTTCAAGGACATCTAGTCATACCTAGTAGACCGACCAGCCTTACCTCGGCATGAGAAATTACAACGCGATCAGTCGCCACCATTGACCGATTTGAAATACGTCAATCCACTAACAACCATTGTGTTACACATAAATGACAACATGAATCTAATATTAATTAGAGTACTGATTGCATTAAAAGTGGTTTCCCTAATCGTTCCATTCTTTCTGTAATTGTACAAAAAAACCTCTAAAAAGAAGAGGTTGAAAGAAGAATAAAGTGACTCTTCCCCCGTACTCCTCCACCTAGAGTTCTCTAACTACTCAATAGTTCTCTAACTGCTCAATAGTCTCTCTTTATAAAAGAATAATTGCATTGAATGAAAGAGGGACTAAACTAGCCGTCTCGCCCCCTCTCTTAGAGATTTCTCTTCTCATAGAACTAGGATACTTTTAGAGAGAAGAAAGGGAGGATTTGTAGTGTGTTAGTAGATAGTATTGTAAGAGAAAGGAAGAGAAGAGACTCAAAGGAACTTCAAGAGTTTGGTGGAGAGGAATTGAAGATAAATTTTTATCTTTGTGACTACATTTGGCTTAATTTAGACTTCTTGTGTGTTTACATGATTTCTACTTTTAAACTTAAGTGTTGTTGTGGTTTCTCCATGAATTTTGAGTAGTTTTATTTATCTTTTTTCTTAAAATGATAAGTAATTAAGTGTTGGATGGAAGTGGTGTGAAGTATTGGTCTTTATTATCATAATAAGTTGTGATGATTTTAATCCTTGTACTTCATTTACTTCTTGATTTGGCTAATTAAGATGTTAATATCTGTTGTGAGAACATGTAAGATATGTGACGATATTGTCTCAGTCAACTAATGGTAAGAATCACATGAGATTGTATGGATGAGAATGTAATTAATATGGTTGAATGTAAATAAATAGGGAAATAAACTTTGAAGGGTGTACAGTCAGAGAAATTTAGAGTGACAGGCTAAAGCCCCCAATTTGGATTATTGTCTTAGGTCTTGATATGAGATGTTAGCCCACAAGTGGAGGAAGAAGAGGGAACTCTAGAGTGAGAGCTAGTATATTTCCTACCTAGCCCGTCTTCAGGACTATTCAAACTTTAAATTAGTTAATGTTCTTTATGGCATCTCTAGTAAGGGTAAAGAATATGATTGTTTCTATTTTGCACACAACAATTTTAAACATTTCTACAACAGAATTCCTATACTTGTTATTGATTCATGCTAAAGAAAAAAAAAATATGTTATTTATATTTCTTTCATCTTACAAATATCTAGTTAAATTTAGTTACTTGGTTACTTTATTTTTTATCAAAAATTAACAAGAAGGATTGAACTTTCATTCCTATTATAACATCTATAGTTTGAGTAAGAATATTTTTCAAAGTAGAGATTTTTTTTCTAGTTTCACTTAAAAGATTGAAATTCTCCCTTTGGGTTCTATATTTGAGGCTTAATCATAAAATCCTATATTACTTGATAATGATATGTATATTTGCTTAGTATTTCAATCTTTAAATCAAATAGTCGCAATCTTATTTGTTTTGGCGTCAAGTTTTTGGCATCTTTGTAAAGAAAGAAATATAAATAAAGAAAATGTAGAATATTACCACGCATACTTCGTAGTAATGTCGTAAAAGTTGGAAACAATTCTATGACACCGTTGTCGGGGAGAATAATAAAAGAAAAAAAATATATTTTGAAGGAGTTTTTAAGAAAGCATATTTATATTTTTAGAAAGTTTTATTTAAACTTTTAAATTTATTATAGGAATATTGTAGTGTTGTTTTTATTTAAGTTCTTGCTTGTGTGATTTTATTTTATGTTGTTTTGTAGTAATGTATGCGTAGTTCAGGTTCTAAGGACTAGTGCCCTATGATTCTGAATTAGAAAAAACCATTAGAAAAAAAATCAAACATACAGAAAAAGATCAAAAATTTTAAGAAATGGCAAACAAAAAATAATCAAAGTGCTAAAATTAATCAAGAATTTAGACCTCTAAGAGATTATGCAAACCCAACAGTAGATGAAATTCATTAAAGTATTTAAAAACCTGTTGTAGTGGCTAACTCATTTGAACTTAAACCTGCTATTATCAAATGGTATCAAATAATCAGTCTGGGGGAGTACCAACTGAAGATCAAAATTTATATTTTTGTCAATTTTCTAGAATTTTGTGCTACATTTAGATATGATGGTGTTTCAGATGATGTTATAAGACTTAGACTTTTTGCATTCTTTTTGAGGGATAAGGCTAAGATATGGTTAAATTTGTTAGCACCTGAATCTATCAGAACTTAAAGTGATTTAGCACAGAAAATCCTTGCTAAATATTTTACACTATCAAAAACTACGAAACTTAGAAATGATATTACATCTTTTTGTCAGTTTGAAGGGGAATCTATTTATGAAGTGTGGGAAAAACTTAAAGAACTATTGAGAAAGTGTCCTCACCATGTTATGCCAGATTGGTTAATAATTCAAACCTTTTGCAATGGATTAGCTGGATCTCTTAGATTTATTATCAATGATGCTACTCATGGTTCATTGATGTCAAAAACATTTCATGACGCTTATGCTTTAATTGAAGAGATGGCTACTAATAATTTTCAATGGACTTTTACGAGGATAATCCTAATAAAGTAGCCAATATTCATGAATTTGATGCTTTTATGATGTTAGCAAATCAAGTTGCTACAATTTCAAGGAAGTTAGAACAATTTGGAATGAATTTTTCTTAACCAATTTCAATGATTGAAGAGAATTCATTAGGCCAAATGGTAGATTGTCAAACATTATTAGAAATTTTGAATTCCATAAATAATAAGCCAAATAACCCATATTCAAACAATTATAACTCAGGTTGGAAAAATCATCATAGTTTTAACTAGAATAACAATACTTTGGGTTGTAATAATTAGCAATAGGGGAACAACCAAGTAAACTCATTGGAAAACTAGAACAACCAAGGGAATAATAATTATAGATATACTTATCCTCTAGGTTTCAACAGTAATACACAATTTAAGGAGAACTAAGAAGAAAAGGTTGTATATAGAAGAAGTGGTGTTATAAATAAGAAATCAGTTACAAAGTTAAGAGCTACAATTAGAAATATTGAAAATCAACTGGGAAAAATAGCCAATTCATCAAGTAATAGATCTGAAAGAACACTTCCTAGTAATACAGAAGTAAATCTAAAAGATCAGAATAAAGAGCAAGTAAAAGTCGTTAAACTTAGAAGTGAAAGAGAGTTGGAAGGTAGAGTTCAAAATGAGATGAGATTGAAATGAGATTGAAGTAGAGAGAGAAGAAATTGAAGAGCCTAAAGAGGATGCTCCGAAAGATTTAGAGAGACCTATTTCTTTACTAAAAATTGACTTCAAAAAACCACCACCTCCATTTCCTTAGAGACTTCATCAACAGAAGATGGATAAAAAATACTCAAAATTTTTGTAAATCTCTAAAAAGCTTATGATTAATATTCTATTTGTTGAAGCCTTAGAACAAATATCAATCTATGTGAAGTTTATGAAGGATATTCTTAACAAAAAAAAGAAGTTTGAAGAAAATAAAACTGTTGCACTTAGTGAGGAGTGCAATCCTATTATTCAGAAAAAGCTCCTGAAAAGCTCAATGATCTTGGTAGCTTCACAATTTCATGTGCAATAGGAGAAAATTTTTTTTGGGAAAGCTTTATATGATTTAGGTGCAAGCATTAACCTTATGTCATTATCAATATTTAAGAGATTGGGATTAGGAGAAATATCCCCTATTACTGTAACTTTACAGTTAGCAGGTCGTTCAATTACATATCCTAAAGGAGTTATAGAAGATGTTTTAGTGAAATTGGATCGATTTATTTTTCCTGTTGATTTCATTATGTTAGATATAAAGGAAGATAAATAGATACCTCTTATTTTTTGGGAGACATTTCCTTGCCACAAGAAGAGCAATGATAAATGTGGAGAAAGGAAAATTAATTATGTGCGTCAATGATTAAACATCTACTTTTAATATTTGAAAATCAATGAAGTATCCTGCAAAAGTTAAAGATGGTGAATGTTACAGAATGGATGTAATAAGATATTTGAGTGAATGCCATTTCAGAACAACTTACGAAGAGAAATCTGAAATGAAAGAGTTGGAACATAAGTAAGAAGAGGAATTAGAGCAATCTGATGATTTTTATAAGAATGATTCAAATTATGTTTAAAAAAGTTTTGAAGTTTTGGACACGACAAAAAAAGATAAATTTTTTCGTCCATCGATTGAAAAACCTCTTGAACTTGAACTGATGTTACTTCCTAAACATTTAAAATATTTTTTTACGTGATTCTTCAACATTATTGGTTATAAATTTTTCAAATTTAACTATAGAAAAAGAAAGTTTAATGAAAGATTGAAGAATTATAAAAAAGCCTTTGGATGGACAATTGTTGATATTAAATGAATATGTCCTTCAATTTGTATGCATAGAATTTATATGAAAGAAAACCGCTAACCTAGGGCTGATCCTCAAAGGAGATTGAATCCTGTTATGAAAGAAATTGTTAAGAAAGAAATTTTAAAATGGTTAGATGCTGGAATTATCTACCCTATTTCAGATAGTGCATGGGTTAGTCCAATTCACTTTGTACCTAAGAAAGGAGGAGTGATTGTGACTATTAATGAAAATAATAAGTTAATATCAAAAAGATAAGTGACAGGGTTTTGAATGAGCATTGATTATAGAAAATTAAATCTCGCTCCTAGGAAAGATAATTTTTCTCTACCCATAAGTACTTTTATTTTCTGGATAGATATACTGGTTATCACCAAGTACAAATAACTCCTAATGATCAAGTAAAAATAACTTTTATCAGTTGTTATGGTACATTTGCTTTTAGATAAATGCCCTTGGGTTTAATTAATGCCCCTGCTACATTTCAAAGATGTACGATGGCTATTTTTTGTGATTTAATCAAAAAAGGAATTAAAGTTATCATGGATTATTTTTCAGTGTTTGGAGCTTAATTTGAATCATGTTTAAAACATTTTTTGAGAGCTCTTAAGTGTTTTAAAGAAATAAATCTAGCCCTTAACTGGGAAAAATATTAATTTGTGGCAGCAAGAGAAATTATCTTAGGACATCCTATATCAGAAAATGGTATGGAACTAGGACCTGCAAAAATTCAAGTGATCGCTAATTTACCTTACCCAACAAATATGAGGCAGATCAGGAGTTTTTTATGACATATTGGATTCTACAGCCGATATATTAAAGAATTTTTAAAAATTGCTAAGCCTCTATGCCATTTTCTTGAAAAAGATGTATTTTTTAATTTTGATAAGGAGTGCCTAAATTAATTTTGATAAGGATTTAATTTTGATAAGGAGTGCCTAAAAGCTTTTGAGATATTGAAGAAAAACTAGTCACTACACAAATTATTGTTTCACAAGATTGGGAAAATCTTTTGAATTAATGTGTGATGCAGTGATTATGCTATTGGAGTTATTTTAGGACAAAAGCATGATAAGATTTTCAAAGTAATTTACTATGCTAGTAGAACTCTTAATGAAGCTCAAGTTAATTACAACACAACTGAGAAAGAGTTATTAACAATAGTATAAGTTTTTTATTAATTCATATCATATTTAATTGGAACAAAATGTGTTATGCATACAAATCATTCTGCTATTATATATTTAATGAAAAAGAATGATACAAAACCAAGGTTGATAAGATAGATTCTTCTTATGCAAGTAATTGACTTTGAAATAGCTGATAAAAAGGGAACTGACAATCAAATTGATGATCATCTATCCATGTTACAATCACTCTATTTTGAAAAAGAAATTAATGAACATTTTTTAGATGAAGAATTGTTCAGTATTAATGAGTCGTGTGTTCCACGTGTGTTCCATGGTGCTCCATGGTATGCTGACATTGTGAACTTTGTTGTTAGTGATATTATACCATATGGTCAGACATACCAATAGAAGATAAAATTTTTATCTGAAGCTAAGACATATTTTTGGGATGACTCCTTTTTATATATTCAAGAAAAGGATCTACTTATTCAAAGATTTGTTCCTTTAGAAGAAACTTATGAAATTATCTTAAAATGTCATAATTCTGATTTTGGGGGACATTTTGGTGTTATAAAATAGCATATAAAATTTAACAATCTGTATTTTATTGGCCTACAGTCTTTAGAGATGTTAATGCTTATATCAAAACTTGTGATTGGTGTTAATAAGAAGGCAATATTTCCATGAGAAATTAGATGTCCCTCAATTATATGTTGGAAGTTGAGATATTTGATGTTTGGGGATTAGATGTCATCGGACTATTTATATCATATTTTAGAAATTTATATATATAGCTTAAAGTGTTGTAAAGTTTTTAAGAATGAATATATTTTGTACATTTTAGATGTCGAGAGTGATCATAACTGATGGGGGAAGTCATTTTTGAAATGTAATAATGGATAAATTATTAAAGAAATATCATATCAACGATCGAATTGATATTGATTATCATTCTCAGACAAGTGGTTTTTTTGAATTATCCAATCGTGAAATTAAAAGAACTTTGGAAAAATATGTGAATCCAACAAAAATGGATTGGTCAGTCAAACTTGATTATGTTTTGTGGGCTTATAGAACTACATATAGAACTCCTATAGGAATGTTCCCATAAAGGCTAATATTTGGGAAAACTTGTAAATTACCAGTTAAACTTGAGCATAAAGCATATTGGGCTATTAAGGAATTCAATTACAATTTAAAGGATACAGGTGAGAAAAGACTATTATAATTAAATGAGCTTGAAGAGATAAGGAATGAATCTTATGAGAGTACTAAGATTTATAAAGAAAAGATGAAGATGTGGCGATGTGAGAAAAGATGAAGATGTGGCATGATCGGAGGATTCTTACCAAAAATTTTGATTCAGGACAACAAGTTTTGCTATATAATGCAAGATTAAACTTATTTTCAGGAAAACTTAAGTCCAGGTGGATGAGCCCATTTGTTGTCATAAAAGTTTATCTTTATGGAGCTGTGGGTTTATCCTTTTATGGAGCTGTGGATATCAAAGATCCTAAAATTGAGAAAATATTCAAAGTGAATGGTCACACATTGAAACCCTATTATCTTACATTGTTGGGTCAACTAGAATAAGCACTATTTACGTCGAGCTGACGAAGATAAACTAAACGCTTTGTGCAAGACAACTCATAGTTATCAATGTGTATTTGTTTTCAAAGTTATGTTGTTGTGTTTGAGTAATAAAAATGTGGTTGAATTTTTTAAGATATAATGATTTAGTGATGATTCTAAAACCTTAATTGATGACTTAGACATGTTTAAATTTATATTTGAATGTTAAGCAGACCTGTGCTAAATTAAGCACCTACGCTTAAGCGCCAATACTTAGTGCTTAAGCGTGACAGTTAACAAAATGTATTAAATTAAGTTTCTAGAAGAATTAAATGTGGTTTAATGGGTTTAAATGTGCTTTAGTGGTTTGAGAACATGTGTAGTGGGTCTAGGCTTGATTCAAGGCCTATATATAGTATGGAATGAAGATAATTCTCTTCCTACTTCAAAGTTTCATCCTAAAGTCTAAATGAAGAGAGATCTTGGAAAAATGTTTTCTTGGGAGATTGAAGTTAAGAAGAAAGAAGAAGACAAGAAGAAAAAGTTCGTTAGTCAAAGTGAACAAGAGTTATAGAATGGATTCCTAATCATTAGTATAGAAGGGATAGTGGAGAATATTGCAACAATTAAGGCCAATGTGGCTTCAATTGAAGTGAAAGTGAATGATACTAACACACATTTGGAGCATATTGGATGGCAACTTAAGATGCAATTTAGTCAAACAAGTTTTATAGAAGAAGTGGACAATGTTATGTACTTAAAAAATAAATTAAATGAAGAAGAATCAATTGGTGTTCTTCACCACCATCTGCTCTATCAGATCTATATTCCAAAAGCCACAAGAGAAATAAATGAAAGGCTGGAATTTGTTCCGGCGGAAGGAGAATAGAATTAAGTTATATAGTCTAGTTGTTTGTTTGATGTTAGTGCTTGTTTGTTTTAGATGTCTTGATGTTAGTATTAAGTTTATTTTAAGTGTTTTGATGTTAATTATGTTTATTATTTGAAGTATGAGTTTACGAATTATCTCATCCAAGACTCTTTGGATTGAGAAATTATGCATCACAAGTGTTTGTACTTGTTTATGTGTAAAATTTTGAGTCATTTTGTGTTGAATTGAACTTGTGAAAATTAGTGAATTTTGAGAAATAGGAGAATTGAAAGGGAATAAAATAGTTATTAAGATGTATAAGACCATTTCGGTATTGTTGACTTAGGCTTGATGTGCATTTCACTTAAAATCAAAAATATCAAAATTTGTGCATGGACGCCTATGCGCCCAAACCCTACGCTTAAGCACTAGACTACTGATCCCTGGATACTGCTAATATGCATAGTACAATAATAATTCAGATTATATTCCACTTATATTTCCTTACTTTGCAACAAAACCAAAAACTTGTTCCTAAAGAAAAATAAAAATTTACCTTTTAATTTATATATATTGGGATACTACGCAAGTATATCTATCGTTATCAAGTAATATAAGACTTTTTGATTAAGACATGAATATTGAACCCACAGGCAGAATACACAATATGCACTATTAAATAGCAAACTTTCTATTTTTAATAAAAAGATAATTATATAAACTAAAGATGATTTTTGCAGTAATGAAAATATAAATATTTTTGGTATTTTCAATATTTTGATAGACCAATAATAATTTAAAAAGATAATTAGAGTTTTTATATAAGAAAAGAACTAAATATAAAAATATATTTCTTCTTGTTATGAATCAATAATAAGTAAAGGAATTATGTTGTGGAAGTATGCAAATTGTGTTGTGCCAAATATGAGCAATAATATTCTCTACCCTTACTAGAGATGCTATAAAGAACATTGGCTAATTTAAAGTTTGAATAGTTCTGAAGACTGGCTAGGCATAAAAGATACTAGCTCTCACTCAAGATTTCCCTTGATTCCCTCCACCTGGGGGCTAACATCTCGTATCAGAACCTAAAATAGTAAACCAAGATGGGGGCTTTAACCTGTCACTTTAAAGTCCTCTAAGTCTACACCCTTCAATGAATATTTTCCTATTTGTTTGCACTCAATCATATGAACTACATTCTCATTCATATAACCTCACGTGATTCTTTCCAATTGTTGACTGAGACAATACCAGCTCGGTTCTTACATGTTCTCACAAAAAATTTTAACATTTGGATTGGCCAAAAGAAGAGTAAATGAAGTGCATGGATTTAAATCATCACAACTTCCTCCATCATTGAAGATCAATACTTTCCACAACTTCCGTCTAAAACCTAATTACTTACATTTTAAGAAGAAAGATAAAGAAAACTACTCAATATCCTTGGAGAAATCAAAACCACACTTTAGTTTAAAAGAAGAAATCATTGTCAAACCAACAACAAGTCTCAATTAAAACAAAAAGTAGTCTCAAAACAAAAAAGATAAAAACTTATCTCAAGTTCTCCACCAAACTCTTGAAGTTCATTTGATGCTCCTTTCTTTACAATCACTCAAAATAAAATAGCAAAAATGATAAAATAAAAGTAAAAGTGGTACCTAAAAATCTCTCTAAACTAACTCCCTAAATGAGAACTTTCAAAACATTCTAATACTTTCAGGACTCTTTTCTAAGTCCTCTCCTCGTTCTTTTATAAATTTCCAAAAGGTGCATTGGTTTCTTTTTCTATCATTTACTGAAAATTTAGAAGTGTAAATGCTAAGAAAACTCGATTCAAAATTTTCAGTAAATTACAAGTCCAATTTTAAATTTTCAGTATTTTTTCTAAACTAGACTTGTATATTTCTACTCATATTTTTATATTTTAGAATTAAATATACAACTCATATTTGCTAAATTAGTCTCATTTACTGAATTTACAAGACTAATTTAGAAATATACAACTCATATTTTTATTTTTTACTAAAAAGTAAAATTTACTGAAAATTTACTGAAAATTTAAAATTCGATTTACAAATTAAACTCATTTACTGTAAATTCTAAATTTAGAAGTGTAAATGCTAAGAAAATTCTTTTCAGTAAATGAGATCATATACAAGCCTAATTTAGATTCATATATAGAGTTTTTCTTCATTACTAAAAAATTTTAACTAAATTTTCTTACTCATTTCTAAAATCGAATTTTAATTCCCTAATATAACTTCATATACATAATCAATTTTTTTTCTTTTTAGATCAAATTCACTTGTAGCACATTTGATAACAAATAAAATTTCAGTTTTGAAAATACCTTTCATCCCCTAAAACTTAAATTTTTAACAGATTAAACAGTTTAGCATTAGATATATATAAGCAGAAATGAAAATTTAAAATAACATAATAACATGAATTTTTAAACCCTAATGATACAAGTATGAAACTTAAAACTTAATTTTTGATCAAATTTTCTAATATTTTCATTTCAATTTAACATGTAGAAATTCAATAGACTTCTAAACAGTAGGTATAAACATAAACGTAAATTAACACACTAACTTGATTTCACAATCTTAGCATAAGAACAAATAAACTAACATGATAAAAGAAAAATATAGGGTAGCAATTTTAGAAATTTAAATTTAAGATCTAAGTTAGCTAGATTTTTAAGCTTTTCAAAAGACATAAAATCAAGTTCAATCCTAATCTAACTAAAACAGTATTAAACACACATCAATAGTTACTAACCTAGAATGTTAAAACAGGCCACTAACAAAACACAACATCACAATAACAATATAAAAGGTCCCAAACATAACATAGTACATAGTCCAAATCAACACAAAACAAATGTAGCAGTACTACATCACATAGTCTTCAACATAAACAAACATAAAAATATCTTAATCCTACTCCTCATCCTCTGAATCACTGTTATCCCAAAATTTTGCAAGCTCATAATCAGGGTATCTAGGATATGGAGGAAATTGCACTCCTTGGTTACCCCTAATGAGGCTCTCCATAGATGAGTGAAATTTCTCTTCATAATCACTTTTTTTCCTATTATACCTATCAGTATGCTCTACATGCAAAATGCTCTAAATTTTGTACCTTATCAGTGGTAAAATTGATATTATACATCATCTTCTATAATAACTCATCTTGAGTATCAGTAGACTCACCTCGAGATGTAGAAGAATGAAAGGTAGATGGTCTAGATGTAGAAGCAGCAGACGTCTCAATTCCATAGCTTCTGGAAAATCCTCCTCTCCAGCCAAAAATTGAATGCTCAGAATAAGTCTTCACATTCACCTTAGTGATGGGCTTTAGAGATAATAACACTTCCTCCCAGCTATCATATTTAACTCCAGCCTGCTCAAACAAAGAAAAGATCAAGGAAGCAAATCCCAGACCTGCAGTTGTAACAGCTATAGTAGAACTGATGATAGTCTGACATATCAAAGCTCCAATGTTGATGAGCTTTCCCTCTTGAATACAATAATTCAATGTCGCTCTTTCTCTGGTCACTTCACTAAGATGATTGGTTGGAAGCAGACGAGCAGAAATGAAATAGTGTCAGGCTTTTGAAGGTGCACATAACTTTGAAGTTGGGAAGTTAACTCTCCCTTCATTAGTTATCTTCCAAATTCCTCTCCCAATAGTCAAGTAAGAAATAATCTTGTTTAACTCCGCTTCCTTAGGAGTATAATTTGTATAAAAACATAATGTATCAGGTGGCAGATGATAAAACAAGTTGATTACCTCCGGTGAGAAAGATACCAACTTTCCTCGAACCATGATCCTAATGTCTTCAGCCTCGGGGAGGTTTGCATAGAACTCTCTAACAATAGAAATAACCGCCACAGCAGAGAAATAGCAGAATCGTTCCCACTATCGGCGAACGATTAAATCCTCCACGTCTCCACCTGGATTCCTAAAACACCGCTCCTGAATCAGTTTCCATGATTGCAATGCATCACTGTACCGATTCTGAGCCTTCGAACTAACAAATTTACTCGAATCAAAAGGGCTTTTTCCCTTACTCCTCTTCATTCTTGGTGCCATTCTATAAATTTGATAAATTCAAAAAATAACTTCAAAAATCAAGTTTAAATCACTAAACCAAACTTCCAAAAGCACAAACTAAACTTCCCATGCAATTTCTATAGATTTTTCCTCATTTTTTACCATGAATAGTGAATTTTCAAATTTCTCCAAATGTGCTCAAAATACATGGTGAAAATCCAAAATTTTTACATAGAAGTAAATCTCTTACCTCAAAGAACTCGGATCTAGCAAAATTCACTTAGTTCCACCAAGAAAGTTTCACTTTAGATGTGCCCTAGCCCTAAAAAATCGTGAACTCGAGAGGAAGAAGGTGACGGTGGCGTTAAAAATGGTGATTTCTGGCTCAAAAATTTACTTTTAACCATTTGCAAACCCATTTTCGTGAACCGATGCTTAAGCGTCAGTAAGTGGCGCTTAGGCGCCTGCCTCTCGGGTTTGCTCGCCCTTAAGCGTGAGATGTGGCTCTTAGGCACCAGTGCATGATTTTCAAAAATTTTAAATTAAAGTAAAATGCACTATTTGCATAAGTAAACCACCCCTAAATGGTCTCATAGCACTTAAATGACTATTTTCAATTTCCTGTAACTCTCATTTATCTTAAAATTCTCCTTAATAACTATTTCAATTTGAGGCTAAAGTAACACAAAATTTCACACAAACAAACTTATATTAATTCACAAATGAGTACAAATACATTTAAACACTTAGTTCTCATTCCAAAGAGTCTTGGATGAGAAAATTTTCCTAAATACAAACACTTAACAATCTTTCATCAATTAAACATCTAAGTAACACAAACACTAAAAGCAAGTATTAAACACTAAAATACTTAAAGACAATGACTTTAAACACACAAAAGTATAACTTCAAACATAGAACTTAATTTCAGTCTTCATTAGAAAGAACAAATTCAGGTCTTTCATTAGTCTCTGCTGGGGCAACTGGAATATAAAGTTGATAAAATGGACGGTGGAGACGGGGTCTAATGCAATCTTCTCCCAGCCACTTTTGCTTAAGAAAAATCTTCTAATACGCTTCCTCTATAAAACTAGTGTGGCTAAATTTAATTTTTAATTGTCAGCTAATATGCTCAAGATGTGCATAAATCTCCAATACCTTAGTCTCCAGTACAGACATGGTATTTTGAATTTTGTTTATCTTCTCTGATATCCCTTCAATACTAATGGCTAAGAAACCGTTATACATCTCTTGTGTACTTTGACTAATGAATTTCTTCCTCATGGTGTCCTTCTTCTTCTTCAAATCCATCTCCCATGAAAAAATCATCTTAAAATCTATCTCTCTCTTAGAATTTAGAGCTATAAATGATCTGGGGTGAAACTCCTTCACTAAACCCTTCTATTTATAGGCCTAAATCCTTCCAATAATTCTTAGACACGTTTAGAAACTGCCTTGGCACATTTTTGCAAACTTTTAGGTGATTTTCCCTTCTAAAATATTAATTTCGCACATATTTTTAAATTACCGCGCTTAAGCGCTTGATTTGGAGCTTAAGCGCTAGTGCACATTTTTGTACTAGTCAACTTAACATCCAAATTCTCATTTTAACATGTCTAGATCACTAAATAAAGTCTTAAAATCAATACTAACACATAATAGTCTCAAAAATACTACCCTAAATTTTCTTATTCACACATAAAACAATAATAAAAAAAACACACTGATAACTATGGGTTGCTTCCCACAAAGCGCTTGGTTTTACGTCGTTAGCCCGACGTAACCAGTGCCCGCGTCGTTAGCCCGACGTAACCAGTGCTTACTCTGGTTGACCCAACATCATTTCATCATTAAACTTAGGTTGATCCTCTACAAAATAAGATTGATTTTAATCTATGTCCATTAACTTTAAATATTTTCTCAGACTTAGGATCTTTAATATCCACAGTTCCATAAGGATAAAATTTAATCACAATAAAAGGGCCCATCCACTTGGACTTAAGTTTGCCTAGAAATAATCTTAACCTTGAATTATATAGAAAATCTTGTTGCCCTGGCTAAAAAATTTTAGTAAGAATCTTTCGATCATGCCACATCTTCATCTTTTCTTTATAAATTTTGGCACTTTCATAAGATTCATTCCTTCTCTCTTCAAGCTCATTTAATTGTAACAATCATTTCTCACCAACATCTTTCAAATTATAATTGAACTCTTTAATCGCCCAATATACCTTATGCTTAAGTTCAACTGGTAAGTGACAAGCTTTTCCAAATATTAGCCTATAAGCCCGATAGGCTAATATCGGAATGTCAACTGGTAGGGGACATTCCGATAAAAGTTTTGTATGCAGTCCTATAAGCCCACAAAGCATAGTCAATTTGACTGACCAATCCATTTTTGTTGGATTTGTTGGATTCACATATTTTTCATAATTATTTTAATTTCCCGATTGAATAATTCAGTAAAACCATTTGTCTGAGGATGATAAGCAGTAACAATCCTATGATTTATATGATATTTCTTTAATAATTTTTCCATTATGGCATTTCTAAAATGACTTCCCCCATCAGTAATGATAACACTTGGCATCCCAAATCTACAAAATATATTCATTTTCAAAAAATTTGCAACACTTTGAGCATCACATCAAGGTAAAGCAACAGCTTCTATCCATTTGGATACATAGTCCACTGCTAATAGAATATATAAATTTCTGAATGATGATATAAATGGTCCGATGAAATCTAATCCCCAAACATCAAATATTTTAACTTCTAGCAAATAATTGAGGGGCATCTCATTTCTTCTAAAAATATTTCCTACTCTTTGACATCTATCACAAGTTTTGATATAAGCATTAACATCTCTAAAACTTGTAGGCTAATAAAATCCAAATTGTAAATTTTTGTATGTTATTTTATCAACACCAAAATTTCCCCCAAAATTAGAATTATGACTTTTTTGTATAATCTCATAATTTTCTTCTAATGGTACATAACTTCGAATAATCAGATCATTTCCTTGTTTATATAAAAATGGGTCATCCCAAAAATAAGTCTTAGCTTCAGAAATAAATTTCCTCTTCTATTGGTATGTCATTCCATAGGGTATAATATCACTAATAATAAAGTTCACAATGTCGGCATGCCACGGAACACGCCACTCATTAATATTGAACAATTTTTCATCTGGAATATGTTCATTAATTTCATTTTCAAAACAGAGTGGTTTTTCTAATTCAAGCCTGGACAAATGGTCAGCAATTTGATTTTCAATTCCCTTCTGATCTACTATTACAAAATCAAATTCTTGCAAAAGAAGAATTCATCTTATAAGTCTAGGTTTAGCATCCTTCTTTTACATTAAATACTTAATAGCAAAATGATTTGTATGCACTACACAATGAGTTCCAATTAAATATGATCTACATTTATCAAAAGCATATATTATTGCTAATAACTCTTTTTCAGTTGTTGTATAATTAATTTGAGTTTCATTAAGAATTTTATTAGCATAGTAAATAACTTTGAAAATTTTATCATATCTTTGTCCTAAAACAGCTTCAATAGCATAATCACTAGCATCACACATTAATTCAAAAGGTTTTTCCCAGTTTGGTGAAACTATAATTGGTCTAGTGAATAGTTTTGTCTTTTAATAACTTAAAAGCTTTTAGGCATTCCTCATCAAAATTAAAAATTGCATCTTTCTCCAGTAAATGGCATAAAGGCTTAGCAATCTTTGAAAAGTCTTTAATGTATCATCAGTATAATCTAGCATGTCCTAAAAAAACTCATAATTTCCCTTACATTTGTTGCATAAGATAAATTAGCGATCACTTAAATTTAGCAAGATCTACTTCTATACCATTTACTGATATTTGATGTCCTAATACAATTCCTCCTGCTACCATAAATTGGTATTTTTCTCAATTAAGGACTAAATTTGTTTCTTCACAGCACTTAAGAACTTTGGATAAATGTTCTAAACATGAGTCAAATGAAGTTCCAAACACTGAAAAGCCTTCCATGAATACTTCAATCCCTTTTTCAATTAAATCACAAAAAATTGCCATCATAAATCTTTAAAATGTAGCAGGGGCATTACATAAACCAAAGGGGCATTCTTCTTAAAGCAAAAGCACCATAAGGACTGGTAAACGTTGTCTTCTCTTGATCCTCAGAAGATATTTAATTTTCCTGATAACCAGTATATCCATCTAGAAAACAAAATTATTTATGCCCAATTAGTCTATCTGGCATTTGATCTAGAAAGGGTAATGGAAAATGATTTTCCTAGTGGCAAGATTTAATTTTCTATAATCAATGCATAATCACCACCCTGTAACTTGTCTAGTAAACTTGTCTAGTAGGTATTAACT
>NW_018219035.1:23467-23785 GCF_001263595.1 Phalaenopsis equestris
TAGCACTCCATATCTAGCACAATGAAATCAACAGGAAAGATAAATTGATCAACTTTCACTAGGACATCTTTAAAGCTCCTTTAGGGTATGTTATCGAATGATCTGCTAACTACAGAGTTACGAAAGTAGGGTTTACTTCTCCTAATCCCAATCTTTTGAATACTGATAATGGCCTAAGGTTAATGCTTGCACCTAAATCACATAAAGCTTTCCCATAAAATCTTTCTCCTATTGCACATGGAATTGTAAAGCTACAAGGATCTTTAAGCTTTTCAGGAAGCTTCTTCTGAATTATCGCACTGCACTCCTCATTAAGTG
>NW_018219035.1:24135-62519 GCF_001263595.1 Phalaenopsis equestris
TTTTAGTGGAGAAATAGGTCTCTCAGAATCTTTTGGAGTGTCCTCTTTTGATTCTTCAATTTCTTCTCTCTCTACTTCAATTTCTTTTTGAACCCGACCTTCCAACTCTCTTCCTCTTCTAAGTTGAACGGCTTTTACTTATTCTTTATTCTGGTCTTTTGGATTTTATTCAGTATTACTAGGAAGTTTTCCTTGGGATCTATTACTTAATGAATTTGTTATTTGCCCAAGTTGATTCTCAATATTTCTAATTGTAGCTCATTAAATTTGTAATTGATTTCCCATTTGTAACAGCACTTCTTCTATAGACAACTTCTTCTCATTAAATTGTGTATTACTATTGAAACCTAGAGGATAAGTAGATCTATAATTATTATTTCCTTGGTTATTCCAGTTTCTTAATGGGTTTCCTTGGTTGTTCCCCCAT
This sequence comes from Phalaenopsis equestris, assembly GCF_001263595.1. Taxonomy (NCBI): domain Eukaryota; kingdom Viridiplantae; phylum Streptophyta; class Magnoliopsida; order Asparagales; family Orchidaceae; genus Phalaenopsis; species Phalaenopsis equestris. Next base: position 24,563 of record NW_018219035.1, read on the forward strand.
TGTTGATTATTACCACCCGAATTGTTATTCCAGTTAAAGTTGGGATGCTTCTTCCAACCTGGGTTATAATAATTTGAATTTGGGTCATTCTGCTTATTATTTATGGCATTCAAAGTTTCTAATGATGCTTGAGAATCTACCATTTGGCCTAATGAATTCTCTTTAATCATGAAAATTGGTTGAAAAAAATTCAATCCCAATTGGTCTAACTTCCTTGAAATTGCAGCAACTTGATTTGCTAACATGGTAAATGCATCAGTTTCATGAATATTGGCTACTTTCTTAGGATTTACCCTCTTAGAAGACCAATGAAAATTATTGGTAGTCATTTCTTCAATTAAAGCATAAGTGTCATGAAATGGTTTTGACATCAATGATCCACCAGCAGCGGCATTGATAATTGATCTAAGAGATCCAACTAATCCATTATAAAAAGTTTGAATTATTAACCAATCTGGTATAGCATGGTGTGGAAACTTTCTTAAGAGTTCTTTAAAACTTTCCCATGCTTCATAAATAGATTCCCCTTCAAACTGATTAAAAGATGTAATATCATTTCTAAGCTTCATAGTTTTACAATAAAGTTCATCTACAGTAGGGTTGGCAAAATCTCTTCAAGGTCTAAACTCTTGATGAATTTCAGCATTTTGATTAATTTTGTCTGTCATTTCTATAATTATTTTGGATTTTTCAAAAATTATAATTTTTTTGGTTTTTTTGATTTTTCTAATAGTTCTTTCTAATTCATAATCGTAGGGCACTAGTCCTTCAGAACCTGAACTGCACATACACTATCATAAAATAAAATAAAATAAAATAAACAAAGCAAAATAAGATAAGATAAGATAACTTAAAGTTTAAATAAGACTTTCTAAAAATAGAAATTTATTTTTAAAATTAATTTCTCCCCGTCAACGGTGCCGAAAACTTGATCCTGGATACTGCTAATATGCACAGTACAACAATAATTCAGATTATATTCCACTTATATTTCCTTACTTTGCAACAAAACCAAAAACTTGATCCTGAAGAAAAATAAGAATTTAACTTTTAATTTATATATATCGGGATACTACACAAGTATACATATCGTTATCAAGTAATACTGGACTTTTTTATTAAAACCTGAATATTGAAACCACAGGAAAAATGTGCAATATGCACTATTGAACAATAAACTTTCTATTTTTAATAAAAAGAAAATTATCTAAACTAAAGATAATTTTTGTAGTAATGAAAATTTATATATTTTTGGTATTTTCAATATTTTGATAGAACAATAACAATTTAAAAAGATAACTAGAGTTTTTGTAGAAGAAAATCACTAAATATGAAGATATCTTTCTTCTTATTATGAATCAGTAATATGTATAGGAATTTTGTTGTGGAAGTATGCAAATTGTGTTGTGCTAAATAAGAGTAATAATATTCCTTACCCTTTCTAGAGATGTTATAAAAAACATTGGCTAATTTAAAATTTGAATAATTCTGAAGACCAGCTAGGCAGGAAAGATACTAGCTCTCACTCTAGAGTTCCATTGATTCCCTCCACCTAGGGGATAACATCTCGTATAAAAACCTAAAATAATTAACCAAGTTGGGGGCTTTAACCTGTCATTTTAAAGTTTTCTAACTCTATACCCTTCAATGAATATTTCCCTATTTATTTGCACTCAATCATATAAACTACATTCTCATTCATATAACCTCATGTGATTCTTTCTAATTGTTGACTGAGACAATATCATCCCGTTTCTTATATGTTCTCACAACAAATTTTATGAATTACTTATCATTTTAAGAAGAAAGATAGAGAAAACTATTCAGAATCCATGGAGAGAACAAAACCACACTTTAGTTAAAAGAAGAAATCATTGTCAAACCAACAATAAGTCTCAATTAAAATGAAAAGTAGTCTCAAAACAAAAAGATAAAAACTTATCTCAAGTCCTCCACCAAACTCTAGTAGTTCCTTTGACTCTCTTCTCTTTACAATCACTCAAAATAAAATAACAAAAATGATAACATAAAAGTAAAAGTGGTGCCTAAAAATCTCTCCGAACTAACTCGCCAAATGAGAACTTTCAGAACTTTCCAATACTTTCAAGACTCTTTTCTAAGTCTTCTCTTCTTTCTTTTATAATTTTCCAAAAAATGCCTTGGTTTCTCTTCAAAATATGTCTAGATTCGATGTATTTCCCTAAGAGATGCATCCTTTCGTGATAATTTTCATCCATGGTGGTTATAACCACCTTTCAAGCCAATGGGTACCTCAAAAACTTCTTCAAAATTCCAAAAAACTAAATTTACTCGCCCAATAACTGCCATTGGCGGTTAAGCACGGGGCCTCTGACACTTAGGCGCGACCTTCTCTGTTTAATCGGCGCTTAAGCGCCAGATCTGGCGCTCACGCACCAAAAATCTTTTGCACATTTTTCACCTTCTTACTTCAAATTTGATTCGTTTTCACTCTTTTAAGCATTTTTCACCCTTCTTACTTGTATCTGCAAGAAAAACACAAAAATATCTTCCATTAAAGTGCAATATCTCAAAAATAGATATAAAAATGTGTCTAAGAAAACTATTTATTTTAGGTGTATCAACTACCTAAGAGGTAAGAGCCTAAGGGCAAACCAGTCGCGCTTAAGTGTCGGTTCACTTAAATAAGTTCGTGAATGGTTAAAAGTGAAATTTTTAGCCGAAAAATGCCTTTTTTGCCCCGACCATCAATTTCTTCCTCGAAATTTCACGATTTTTGGACCGAGGGATCCTTCTAAAGTGAAGATTTTTTGGCAGAATGAAGCCAAATTTGCTAGTTTTCATCTTCTCAAGGTAAGAGCTTCATTTCGATGTCAAAAATTTTTTGTTCACCATGTATTTTGAGTGCATTGGGGATTTATCTGAAAATCACTATTCATGGTGCAAAATTGAGAAACATGTATAGAAAATACATGGAAATGATATTTTAAGCATATGGAAGTTAAGTTTAGTGATTTAAACTTGAGATCAGGATTTCTTATGAATTTTATGTGATTTTTGGAGATTGCACCAAGAATGAAGAGGAGCACAAGGAAGTCCAACTTCGATTTCAGTAAGTATATTAGTTTGAAAGCTCAGGATAGATATACTGAAGCGATGCAATCAAGAAAATTGATTTTTGAGTGGTGTTTTAAAAATTCGGGTGGAACAATTGAAGATTTAATAGTTCGTCGACAGTGGGAAAAGTTTCGTTGTTCTTTCTGCTGAAGTAATTTTTTGTGGTTCAGGAGTTCTATGCTAATCTCCCTGAAGCTAAGAAAGATTAAGCTATGGTCAAAGGAATATTAGTAGCTTTTTTCCCTTAGGTAATAAATTCATTTTTCCTACTTCCCCTTAGTGAATTGTGTTTTTATTCAAATTATAATCCAACACAAGAGGAGTTAGATGAGATTATATCTTCATTGACTGCGGGAAGAGGATTATGGAAAATAACAAATGAAATGAGAGTAAATTTTTCTACGTCAAAGCTTATTGTCACGTCAAAAGCATGGCACTATTTTATTTCAGCTTGTCTACTCCCTACCAACTGCCTTAATGAAGTTACAAGAGATAGAGGTACTCTGAACTATTGTACTCAGTAGTTTAAGCCAATCGATATTGGATCCTTGATCTATCAGATGATCATTAGTTATGCTACAGCTGCCACTACTGCAGGTTTGGGATTTACATCCTTAATCTTTTCTTTATGTGAGCAGCCTGGTGTTAGATTTGATAGTCGGGAGGAGATTTTGCAACCTCTAAAGCCTATCACGAATGTTAATGTGAATTTTTATTCACAACATTATATATTTTGCTGGAGAGGAGATTTTTCTAAAAGTTTAGGTGCTTCCAAATCTCATGCTTCTACTTCACGTGCATCTACTAGTTCTGATTCGCAGGCACAATTAATGAAAAGGATGTTAGATAACGTCAGCTATACTGAGGATAAGGTACTAAATTTGGAGAACAATGTAGATCATATTGATGGTTATATGAAGAGACATAGTGACTATGAAGAAAAATTTCACTCATATTTGGAGAACCTTATCAGGGGTGACCTAAGGGTGGTATTTCCTTCATATCCATAATACCCTGCATATGAACCTACTACTTTTTAGGACAGTGATGACGATTATGAGGAGGAGGAGGAGGAGGATTGATTTGAGTAGTTTAATTTTTAAATTGTGAAATTTATGTGTTGTAGTTGTATTAAACTACTACTTTGTCATGTGTTGTAATTGTTTAGACTGCTACCATTATATGTGTTTTGTTGTGTTGCATTTGCGTTGTTGTGAGTAGCTATATTTTGTTTTTTGTTAGTGATTATGTTAACAATGTTTTTTAGTGTATTTTGTTGGTTTGTGTAGAACTTAATCAAGAATCTTAAGAAGGTTTAGAATATTACTAACTTTCACTTAAGAACTTCATGTTTGAATTTTCAATTTACTACCATGTATTTTCTTTATGTTGTAGTTATGAATTTATGTTAGTGTGTTTATTTGCTTTTTGGTTATCCTCCAGTGCTTAGAAGTCTAATGAATCACATATATGTTAAAGTTAAGTTAAAATTTGATCAATTAATTTTTACTCCTATTTTTAATCTTTGTACTTGTATATTTAGGGTATAAAAATTTTTGTAAGCATGTTTTTTTTAGTTTTCATTCCTTCCTATATATATATGAAGTTAAAATATTTTATCTTATTATAAATTTAAGTTTGGGGTGGGGGGTGGATGAAAAATAATTTTTAAAAGTTAAATTTTATTTTTTCTTAAATGTGCTACAAATAAATTTGTTTTTTTTATTAAAAAATATGATTATATATATATAAATTTATATTAGGGAAGTAAAATTTTAAATATAGAAATGAGTAAGAAAATATAGTTGAAACCTATAGTGATGAAGAAAAATTTGAAGTTCAATATTTTTAGTGTAGAAATGATAAATATTATGTAACTATCTTTAGTAGGAGAAGTTGTATTTTTGTAACATGTAAAATGATTAGATTTTTATTTTCATTACTTAAATTCTTTTATTAAAAATAGTTTTCAAAATTATTATTATATTTTTATGTAAAGGATAGATATCAAACCTTTGTTTTATGAAAGGAATAGTGGAATTCAAAATCATTAAAGGAAAAAAGAAAAAATAAAAAGAAAAAGAAAAGAAAAGATAAATGAAGTATATTATGTGAAGGAAATGGGAGTAGATGCTTGAGGATTAGTGCCAAATCAGAAATTGATTCCACCTCTGATCTTTTGAAGGTATAAGATTTGATAAACGCTTAAGCTTAAGGATATAATATAGTAAGTATAATTATTCTTAATAAAAAATTTTAAGTAGAGAAGATAGAATGCCTAAACTCTATATTTAAAGAATTTAAATATATTTTTGAACTAGATAGGAACTCATTTTTTCAAACTTCTTTACATTAAAGATTTATAAACTATAAGTTAGACTCATTTACTAAAGTTTTTTCTAAATTGGACTGATATATTTCTAATCAAAATTTTAGAATATCCTAAAAAACTCATTTACATGAAGAGGTGTGTCTTTTGGGGAAAATGGAGTGAATTTTTAATTCTCTTTGAAATGAAGGCTGACCCTAATTAGAAAATGAGAAGAGTATAGAGAAGAGGGGGGGAGGGGGGGGAGGTTTGAAGAGAGCGTTGGAGTGAGAGAGAGCGAAGTCTTGGGAGAAGAGAGGATTTTCTTCTAGAGTTGTAAGAGCAGAGGGAAGGTGAGAGATTTCTTCTTCATTACATTTCTAAGAGAGAATTGAGTGTGATTGTAAAGAGAGAAGGTGCTTGAAGGGAACTTCAAGGGTTTTGATTGAGAAGGAGTATTAGATAAGTTGTGTTCTTTCATCCTTTATTTTTTAAACTTGTTTTAATAGATGAAATTTATGTTTTTTCATATCCTTCTCATGAATTTTGAGTAGTCTTCTTTATCTTTCTCCCTATAATGAGATATGATTTTATGAAGAATTAATTTTGTTATATAAGATTTTAAATATCAATAAATTATGATGATTTAAACTTTGATCTTCATTTATTTTTTGATCTGGCCAATTGAAAATTTTGTTGAGAAATAGGTGAGAGTCACATTCAATTTCATGGGTGAGAATGTAGTCCATGGGGTTGTGTACAAATAAATAGGGAAATATACTTTGATGGATGCAAATTTAGATATTTTAAGGCGACAGATTAAAATCCCCAATTTGGTATAGTTGCTTGGAAACTAAAGAGAGATTGTAGCCCTCAGGGGAGGGAAAAGTGAGAGCTCTGAAGTGGCAGACAATATCCTCTCAACTTAACCACGGATTTAGGACCAAACTCTGTATTACTTAATGTTCTTTATGCAATCTTAAAGGGTAAGGAATATGATTACTCATATTTTGCACAATACAATTTTATATGTATTTTATATGTATTTTAAATGATTTTAACTACTTCACAATCCATAAACTTATTGTAAAGGGGAAGGATGCTTTCTTAAATTTGAACTCTTCACTACAAAACCTTTTTTAGTTTTTATAAGTTTACTTTTGAAGTTTAGCAATTAGTAACTTAGTTCTCTTAAACTGACTTCTCTTATCATAAAATTATAATACTCTTAGAGAGAATAAAGGGAAGAGTTGTAGTGTTTTAGTAAAGAGTATTATAAGAGAAAGGAAGAGAAGAGATTCAAAGGAACTTCAAGAGTTTGGTGAAGAGGAATTTGAGATAAGTTTTCATCTCTGGACTACATTTTGATTGATTTAGACTTCTTGTGTGTTTACATGATTTCTACTTTTTAACTTAAGTATTGTTGTGTTTTCCTTGTGAATTCTGAGTATTTTTCTCTATCTTTTTCCTTATGATAATTAATTAAGTGTTGGAAGGAATTTGAGTGAAGTATTGGCCTTTAATGTTGAAATAAGTTGTGATGATTTTAATTCTTCTACTTCATTTACTTCTTGATTTGGCCAATTAAGATGTTAATATCTATTGTGAGAACATGTAAGATCCAAGATGGTATTGTCTCAGTCAACTAATTGTAAGAATTACAAGTAATTGTATAGATGAGAATGTAATTCATATGGTTGAGTGCAAATAAATAGAGAAATAAAATTTCAAGGGTGTAAAGTTAGAGGACTTTAAAGTGATAGGCTAAAAACCCCCAATTTGATTTATTGTTTTAGGTCTTGATACGAGATGTTAGCCCCTAGGTGAAGGTAGGGTAGAAGAGGGAACTCTAGATCTAGATTGAGAGCTAGTATCTTCCCTACCTAGCCCGTCTTCGAGACTATTTAAAATTTATATTAGCCAATGTTATTTATAACATCTTTAGTAAGGGTAAATAATAATATTGCTCCTATTTGGCACAAAACAATTTTAAATACATTCACAACAGAATTCATATACTTGTTTTTGATTTATTATAAGGAAAAAAATATTTTATTTATATTTCTTTCATCTTACAAATATCTAGTTAAATTTAACTAGTTGTTTACTTTATTTTCAATTATCAAAAATTACCAACAAAAATCAAACTTTCATTCATATTACATCATCTATAATTTGAGAAATAATATATTCAAATTAGAGATTGTTTTCTAATTTCACTTAAAAGATTGAAATTTTCCTTTTGGGTTCAATATTTGGGGCTTATTCAAAAAAATTCTATATTACTTGATAACGATATGTATACATGTGTAGTATCCCAATATTTAAATATAATAGATATTTAAATATAATAGTTTCACTTTTCACTCTTATTTGCTTTTGAGTCAAGTTTTTAGCACCTTTATAAAGAAAGAAATATAAATACAGAAAATTAAAAATATAACTACACATACTTGGTGGTATTATCGTAAAAGTCGAGATCATTTACCCTCTCGGGAGTGCTTAAAAAAAGATTTCTTAAAATGACTTTAATTCCATAAATTACATTTTAAACCCATTAAATAATATTTCCCTAACATTTGCATCTCTCTAAGAAGCATATCCACCTATGCTCCAGAGTTAAACAAGACTAACCTAGCTGATTCCATCATAGCTCTACCGAGTCATTATAGTTCAAGACACATTTTAAAATTTCATTTTGCTAAAATGAAAAGTAAATGAAGATATAAAATTTAATCATCATATTAAGTAATTTAAAAGACTTTTCATGGTATTTAACATTTCTACACTTCCTACTTAATCACCAAAGTAAGGTATAAGGTTTTACTCAGAAAGCATGAAGAACATACCACAAAGCTTCATTTGAAAATAAGAGAATTCCACTAAATGATGTGTTTAAATAAATACAAACAATAAAATACACAAATACTTATCTTCCTCACCTTTATAACTAAATATGCTCCATAAAATGCTTCCATTACTGTTGCTCCTGAAGGATCTCTCTATCCTTAGCCTTAGAAGAGGAAGGAGGAGAATTTACACCAGACTACAAACTCACATCAATCTACTAGCATCAATCCTACTACCAAACTTCAACAAATTTAACAACTCTTTTACATAAAAAAATATAGATTCCATTTGCAGCCTCATAGACCACTCAAAGACCTCCAAATAACTCCCCTCGATAGGCTCTTGAACTACTCAAAAAATGCCTCAGGCAGTTGTTGACACCTCAAAAATAGTCTCTTGATTTGCATAGAATGGTCTGGATGCCTTAGATCCCCAGCAAGTGGCACCTTTTCATGATGCATTGACACTAAGTGAGTGGTACCTAAGTGTTGCATTCTTAGTTTTCTAGGTGAGGGACTGACGCCTAAGAGCCCATGGGTCCATCGCCTAGGCGCTAATTCTTCATTTTTCTCCTTTACTTCAGGCCCCTCAACATTGCTCCACTTCCAACACCTATCATACTTGCAAGGAAAACTTGAAACTTCCTTTCTTTAAACTACAATTTCATCTATAAAAATGTACAAAACATTAAGAAATTTAAGCATTATTTTCTACATATTAAAATCCCACATGCATAAAGGTTAATTGTTCTCAAGTAACACTATAATTTAAATACCAAATTTGCTAATTTGATGAAGTGGGTTCCATAAAGACTATCAACACTTATGTATCAAAAAATTTATAGTGATGAAAAATAATAACTCCAGTAAACTAGTCTAGTCCTAAGGTCTAAGAAACATTGCATTCAACCAAAAAAATATGATTTTCTATTCACTTTCAAAAAGAAATTAATAAATTTTGAATAGGGTTCATTAGATGGTAAATAGATAGAATGTAAGCACTCCTTTTAAATAGTTTACAAGTACTTCCTAAACTTTAATAAACTGAGGAATGTAGTGGAGTTGAGAATTTGAAAAGAAATAGTCAAACCAATTTTTGATATGGCTTCTCCTCATTTTATATTTTATTTTATGCTATTTTTCCTTAATTAGGAATAATATTTCAATCCTTATGTAACCCCTTTTAAGAGAAAAAGTCAAATTAGTGTTCTACAAGATGAAATGCAAAATTAATTCAACACTAGTCTAGCCTAATTTGCATAATATTTGAAATGAATAAAATATGTTTTTCCTTTGACAATATTATGATAGTTTCAAATTTAACCCCACATTCCTCAAGTTACTTAATCATAGCAATTCATAGTCAGATTACTGAGGACAAAACAGTTCAAGCTTTTAAAAGATTTTTCTCTTTCCCCAAAATTAATTCTAAACATTTTCAACAATTTAAAACATGAATATAAATGGGGCAAAAATGGTCTAAAAATACTTCCTACCACATGTCTCTATCAACACTAACAACAAGTTTAAGCAGGAATAAACATATATGAAATAACAAGTAAACCTAAACAAAATGGTACATTAAGCAAAATTACACCAGAATGAATATTACAATAAGCAAGTAAAAATAGTTCCACAATAAAAATACATACTTGTCCAAATAAAAGTACATCAGTACCATCAGCAATAAATGAAAAAATAACATCCAAAATATTCACATAAAAGAAAAAAAATGAAAACCACTCGCCATCCTCGTCATCATCCTCCAAATCTTCCTCGTCAGAATCTTCTTCGTAATCATCATCTTCCTCTTCTTCCTCCTTAGATTCCTCCTCCACCAGCTTACCATGCTCGTATGATTGATAAGAAGTATACTCAGGAACTCAATGGGATTGTTCCCTCCAATCGATTGATTCATGTTGTACATTGCCAACTTGGTGGCCTGAAAACTAGCAAACAAATCATATTGGCTTTTGTTCTGTCAATCCATATGTGAGTTATGATCTACAAGATTTATACTATCATCTGCATAATATAAATTTCATCCTCAATCGTACACAATCTTTTTAACATAGAAGCAAGGCTAATGGAAGGACAAGGCTGAGAATAGGAGGAAGAGGGCTGAGAAGAAGTGGCGCCAGTACCGAAAACATCATGTTTACAATATAAAATCAAGTTGTTTTTGGAGATGGGCTTCAGAGACCAAAGCTTCTACTCCTAACTCCCAAAAGAAACACCTAAATTTTTGGCACAACAAGAAGATGGTAGATGGATGCCCCAAACTAATAGTGGACCCCCTTGTGGTATTGACTATGGAATGGTGAATGAGGGACCCTATATCTATAGATTTCTTGATTTGGATGTAGAAATTCAAAGATGCTCTATCTCGGGTAACCTCACTTAAATTGATAAAGGGAAGGAGCTTGAAAGAAATAAAGTAGCGCTAAGTCTTTGAGGCTACATTGAGCTTAGAGGAAGGAAAGTTGATTTTATGATCATTTTGAACCTTCCAAGCCCCCTATCATCAGTCAGAAATCTAATGATCTCAACTAAATCAGTATCTACATGAGTGAAATAAGATTAGAAACTATCAGGTACATCCCTCAAAGAAATATAAAGTCGTGATCTGGGAAGGAGAGATGTCCATCTACTTCTCTCTCACAGATACTAAATCATCAGAAGCCTCTGAGAGATTAGCATAAATCTCCTTAACAACTGAAATCACAGCCGCACCAGTACTGTAATAAAGATTTTCCCAATCTCTACTTGCAATCATGCTTTCAACATCACCCAAAGAGTTGATGAATCCACGCTTAGCAATAACCTTCGTCAATGTCAAGAAGTCGTTGTATCGCTCCTTAACTTTGAAACTTACAAATTTCTTCGTGTCAAACAAAGATTTGGACTTGCCACCCTTTGTTTTTTGTGCCATTGAGAAGTAAATAGATAAAAAATACAAGGAACAAGGATTGCTAGTAATATGGATGCAACAAGTTGCACATCAAGAGCTCAATCAAGCTTTTTCCACAAAAATTTCCAACCAAAAACTGAAAACTCTCAGATGAAAATTCAAGGAAAACGTTTAGGGAGTGAAAATTACCTCCTAGGAGTGATTTCCACTCACAAAATCTTCTTGAATCAACAGAAATGGGAAGAAAAAAGATTTTTCTAGATATCACCTCTGAGTTTTCAAAGAATAGAAGAGAGAGGGCTCGTGAAAATGATATGAACCAACCAAGTTTTGGGATTAACAACTAAACAGAGAGAGTGGCACCTTGGTGCCGTGATAGCAGCACTAAGATGTTGCTTTCCTAGAGTGGTGCCTTGGCTCCCGAGTGTGCAGTGCCAAAGTGGCCAGACTAAATTTGGTCTGGTTACATGTTCTGCAATATTCATCCCCCCACCCCAAGTTTTTAATCTGGCATAAAACTCTATAGATAAAGTTAAATAAGGCCACTCATCCTCTTCCTCATCATATCTATCTCCTCTATTTTATATTCTCCAGTAGAATCTACCTCTTTTGACTACGAGGTGCTTTCATACATTTTTGTAAGGAAAATATTATGGACCAGATAGCACATTAACTATTTTAATTGGCTTATATGGTTCCAACCTCTTAGTACTATTTTATCTAATAAAGTATACACCTCGACCTGTGCAATAGAGGAATCATCTACCGGTCCTTCAAATTTTTGTACACAAAAATCATCTTAATAAAAGAACTGGGTCGAGAATAAGAAGTCTCAAATTGAGATAAACTTGTCCCTTGTCTAAAGTCAACTTGTCTCCTTTATATTCTTATGTTCGATTCAGTTTTATGCTATAGAGAACGTAGTTGCTTCTACTACCATAAAAAGACACAGTAAAGTTCAAGGAAAACGAGAAAATTAAGTATTCTTCTCCCTCAAATATCAAAATCCTAATCATAACAAAATAATTACAACACAAGCATAAACACTCTAATACAAACACTCAACACAACAACAACAACAACAAACAAACAAACCCAGAGACAAACTTGGGTTGCCTCTCAAAAGTGCTTAGTTTAACACGTCTTCAACCTGAAGAAACAAGATATTTACTTAGGATGACCCAACATTAAAACCTATTTATCAATGTCTCTCAACACCTAGATAAGGTTTAAGTATCAGCCCATTCACTTTGAACACTTTACCACTCTTAAGATCTTTAATATCAATTGCACCAATAAGATAAACCTTTATTACAGTAAATGATCCTAACCACCTGGACTTAATTTTTCTAGAAAATAATTTCAATTGTTTATTATACAATAAAACCTCATGTTCAAACTTCAAATATTTCCTAATAACTTCTGATCATGTCATTTTTTCTTTTTTTCTTTTTATTTTTTTGTGTTTTCATTAGATTCAAAATAATTTTTGATGGGCGTAAATTAGTAATTCTAGAGAGACACGCTAAAACCTCTAATTTGATCCAGAAGTTAGGAAGTTGTTAGCCTCTAGGCAGATGGACAGTAGGAACTCTAGAGTGAGAGCTAGTATCTTCTTAGCCTATCCAAAGATTTAAGAACTTGACTCTTGATTAGCCAATGCCCTTTATGCAAGTAGAAGAGGTTAAAGAATAGGTATGCTCATATTTAACACAATATAATTTAAAAGAATTTGACTTATTCATTGATCATAATCTCATTGCAAGGAGAATTATACTTTATAAAATTTGAACTCTTCTTCATAAAACTTAGTATAGTGATATTAAAATTTACTTTGAGTTTAGAGATAATAGTAGTAGATATAACTCACATAGTTTAAAAAGACAAATTTCGACTTGCATTCTTAGTTAAATTTTCTGCAGTTTAGATAGAGTTTCTTTGAGTTAATATTATAAGATTTTCAAATACCGCTGTCGGATCAATATTAGAATTCTATTAGAGCCCAATAATACTCGTTGGATATGTATACTTGCATTATCTTCCTAGCAAATATTTAAAATAGATAAAGGTTACCATAAATTGTTAAGAGTGGAAGCTATAAAGATTTAAAGAAATATTAACTATCCTGAAGTACATTATTGTTGTGGCTGCCAAAACACCCGCCTAAACAGCCCTTCATCAGTGTAAGCTTGAACATTCTACAACGATGTAACTTGTATATGGGTTGTCCTGGACCAAGCATTTGCTTTCCCAAAGGTGGTGTGTCGTTTGGAAACCTCATCAACTCAATTGCTTACACGGCTCAGTAAAATCGTTGCAGTAATGCCCAAATTCGATGCTTCAAATCTTGCCTCATTCGGACTCTTCTGACTAACTGCTGACCAAGCAGCACTTTTCTGTTCTAATCCAACAATGAATTCAAAACTTCTGCAGAGATATTTGTTTGAGGCATTAGCTCTACCATTGGAAGGGCATTCTTCTTGATTATTATTCTCTTGCATATGGATATCTCCCTCATCCACACTTATAGTCAAGATTACATTCCTACTTTCATCTCCAACATTAATTGGTTCATAAGATTACTAATCCTTCTTAGATGATTCACCCTGGTCATTCAAATCCTCCTTGGGCTACTTAGAATGACTTCTGCCATGCTGTTTAAGTGGAGAATGAGAGTAGTGTCAAACTTGGCTGTTTTTCAGCCGCAAGTTTACCACTTTCAAGATCCTTTGCAGGATTCTGGAAAGTAATTGTTGATTCAAATTGTACTAGTGAATGAATTAGTATTATTTCTTCATCTCTTAACTCTTCCAAATGCAAGTAATCATTATTCCTTTGTAACTACCAAGCTGATTGAATGCAGGTCAACTGGATGTTTTTCCTATGTTGATTTGGCTGTTAGCATAACTTGAGACCATGTTCAAATAAACTATACATAATATCTCAAATCCATAATTCGTTGATTTCAAAAGATGACTTCAGCAGTGTTTTTTACATACATGTCACTTCACCTTTGCATTTCCATGTGTATTCTGTATTTTTAAGAAGTTAAAACGGTGGAGTTCTTGATGTGACAAGAATGATTTGGGTGGTATAAATGTAAAAATTAACATTTAGGTGTTATACATGTAAATACGTAGAAATTTGGTGGTATGCATGTAAATGACCCCGACTATTAAATTTGCAAATCCTCTCTTTGAGCTGTGCTTCAAGTTTATGTTTGTTTCTTTCCTAACTTCAAAATGGTGAGATGAACTATATTCCGTTGCATGCAGTCCAATAGATCCTTCTTCTATTGCTACAGGAGTTAAACGATGGAGGATCTTTTTGGAAAGTTGGCTCTCAAAATTCAAGTTTATAACTCCATATCTATCGGTAATAGAATTAACTTCATCTACTTTATAACTCCATGTAAAGACGATAGAGGCTCATCTTCTCATAAGATTAAAGTTTATGCAAATAGCTTTACATTGTTTTTGTTTATAACTCCATGTAGAGACGATAGAGGCTCATCTTCTCATACGATTAAAGTTTATGCAAATAGCTTTACATTGTTTTTTGGAAGTGTTTTGCTTTACTCTCCAATTTATATGGGAGGGAGGATGTTCTGTATTTTCATTCTGTAAATGTAAAAATTATTTACTAAATCATAAAAATGTGATTTTAATCTTTTTGGGTTGTCTAAATGAAAATTATCTTTTTATCTATTTGTTTTGAATAGTCTATTTCATTTTGTAAAAATTAAAATAGTGGTATTATTAATGATATGAAAGATTTGGGTGGTATGAATGCAAAAAAGCAAAGCTTAGGTGTTCTATAAGGACATTGGCCCTTTGATAGCTCCAAGAATTTTTAAACGGACAAGTTCTCTAAATAAGCCTTGCACGAGAGTCATGTTGTTGCTGTTTTTGTGCGGATTTTAGCAACTGGTCTATTCAATGTGCTTATATTACCCTCTTTGTTTTGCCTTCTAAGCTTTCTTACTGTTCTTTAAATATCTTCTAATTAATTTTTCAAAAAGTGTAATATGCTTTTTCATGCCTAGGTAAGGTGTTATGTATGTAAATATCGTAGCATAGCTATGAGATATCTAAATACATAGGAATTGAGTGGTGTGTATGTAAATCTTTGTGTGAAAAATAATTCCAATGCCCATATTTTTTTATAAAGCAAACAATCGAAGCTGATCTGCCCCATAATTTTTTTTAAAATTTATAACAATTCTATAGACTAACAAAATATTTTAATAAGTCGTCACGTTAGCGGCGACTCTGCATTGACGTGGACTTTGACAATTCTCAAGAAAAAATTTTCCCACGTAGTGAAATTTTTGTTGTTGTTGTTGTTGATTTTGTGTCCATTAAAAAAAAAAGTTTTTTTCATTTTAAAAATTTCTTCTTGTTATAATTGACACATATAAACTAAATTACCGTAATCTCTTTAGTCGATTAAGGTGGTGTAGGTTGAGCTCATTAGCGATTTGTGTTTGAGACAGCTTGACTCACTTCCAAGACTGCCCAGTCCCACCCATTCCTCCCTTTCCCCAACTTCAAGTTGATCGGTCTGAAGAGTCAATCGAAGACATTGAGAGATTCTTTAATCTCTTGCTGCTCGCTTGGATGGACAATGAGATTGAAGTGAAATAGACAAATATATATATATATGAATGTATAGTTGTAGCATATATATGTATGAATGTATAGTTGTAGAATAGAATATAGAATATTAAAATAAAATGAACTTAAAAATAAATAAAGAAAAGTTAAACCCGTTGGGAAGATTCTGCCGTATTAAAGCTATTTCTGTAGTCAGGGTTGAAAGAAAATTTAAGAAAAAAAATCTGTAAGAAATTATAAGTTTGTTGAACATCACGTAATTCATAAATCTTTTATATTCTTGCGACATTTCCTTGGAAGTCATGCGGTTTTTTTGGAATAGAAAGAAGGATTGTACCTCAGTAATGGAAAACTGAAAAGAACTGAACAATACATGGAAGAAGCTGGACTCTTTAAAAAAAAAACAAAGACCCTTAAGCTTGTATAGATTGTTTTAATGGTGCCTTAGTAAATAGTCTAATACTTCAAAAACAGAGAAAAAACATGATTTCATAATGATGCATTAGTTGAGCCTTGGGCTGTTGGTTAGCGGGGTTCTCTGTTAGTCCCCTCAGGTCTACGGGTGTAAATGAGTCGAACGGGAGCAAGCCCAGTTCAGCTCGTGTTCGGCTCGTTTATATTTCAAGTTCAAAAAGTGTGTTCGTGTTAGACTCGTTTGGTTAACGAGCCGAACACGAGCAATTCATGAACAAAGCGTTGTTTTGACAATCTTAATCACACAGCTATAAGATGTTAGGAGTTAGGGCAACATTTAAAAAATATTGTTTATAATAAAACATCATTTAAACCTAATTTAATAATTTTTTATTTTATTTTCTTAATTAATACTTTTAATTGATTATAAATCTTTATAACCTTGTAATCAATTAAAATTTTTAAAAATACTATATATATATATATATATATATAATTGATGAGTAGTATTTCGAGTCAAAACGAGCCGAACACAAACAAATAAAACTTTGTTCATGTCCGATAAGAAATCGGTATTTGAGTCTTTGCGAAATACCGATAACATAGTTATGTGTTTATATAAACACACATGTAGTTTAAGAAACATAATAATTATAATTCTGAGAAACTTTCTGTAGCAGACGTGCGCTTTTTGTAGGGGAAGGCTGAAAAGCTTAAACAATATAAATTAATAAAATTTGAACTCGGGTCGAAAATGGGAAGCGGCGGGCACTGCCAGCTCCGCTGCAGTGTTTCTGCCTCAACAGAAGCTCCGGCCCACGTGAAAGCAGAAATGTGCAGTTTTTTGTTTTGTTTCTTCTCCTTTTTGGTTGGTTCAAATTTTTCATCTTTCCACTTTCTCATAGAACATCAAATTTTTAAATAAATCGACCTTCTAAAAAGAAATTATTAGGAATTCCACCCCATATAGCCTGTATCATTTATGCTAAATTTTTCTAAGAAGAACATATAACAACCAGTAGTTCACTTCTTCTAATCCTCATGGCATTACAAGCTGGTAAATGGAGTTTACGCATACTCGATCTAACTGCAGAAATGCATATAGTTTGCTTCTTCGACTCCATCGCCGGATTTTTACACCTAAAACAATAGAAAAAAAGTTTCTACATATTCTACCGCTTTATACATTCATGAGAAGGATCCCATCCGTGATCATCATCAAAAATCAAAACCATGATAAACCAAGCCTAACCAAATTTGTAAAAAAAAAAAAATCCTAGCGAAAAGCTTAGGCGAAGACTAAACTCACGACTGAACACCAAGATGGCCAAGAAGTAGCAGTGGTTGTAGACGACGCTCCATTGTCTGGCGCAGAATCGCTACCTGCTCCGCAGAGACTACGCAAAAGCCTTTCTTATAAAGAATGTCCTGAATCTTCGCTGAGGTAACCATCACCTGAAGCAGCTGAGGCCGAGTGAGACGCTCGAGGCCAAAAGCCTTCCCCGGCGGGACGGAAGACGGCATAAACCTGGACGCCACCGGCATTGTCTCAAGAGCCGTCACTTGGGCCTCGAGGAACTTGACATATTTACACGCTTCTTCCAGCATCGTCCCTGTGTCCAGCCGCCGCTCCCACGGCATTAACTTCTCAAGGATTCGCGTCCGCTCGCTGACAATCTGCCTTCGTTGTCGGGATCTCTCCGTAGAGCGCGCAGACTGCGTTTGACGAACTTTTTTTCCGGAATCCAACTGCTGCTGATTCAGTACCGACTGTTGCAGCGGAGGGCATCGCCAGTATTGTGAATACAGACGCGATCTCTTATGAGGCGCGGATGATTGGATTAGCGAGATATGCTCGACAGATTGACAATGAGTTGCGTTGGAAACGAACCTCTCCATGGCAGGATCCTGGAATGGCTCCAAGGACAGAAGATTTGGAAGTTGGATGAAACCTTGTGAATCAATCTTGAATGAAGTCGCTGCTGGAATCAACGTTCTGCTTGCCGGATCCATCTGTTCGATCATCATGAACGGATGAAATGAGATATCACTCGCTGGAAAACTGACGGTGGAAGCGGTTCCTGTTTGATCCGGCAGTAGTGACGGGAAGGGAACAAAACCCCCGTAGTCTACTTCATTTCGAGAGGGGCAATCGTTAAAAGTAATCGGCGTAGAAAGTGATGGCGAGACGAGAATCCTAGTTCTGTAAGAACTCTCCATTTCGCCTTCGAAGAAGCTCAACCCTAAACCTAAAGTATGAGAAAATAAGGCAAACCACTCGAGAAACACAAGCCGAGCGAGCGAGCGTATGGCTCTTATATCAGCGATCTCGAAGACCAAGTGATACATGGTGAAAAACGATTGGTGATTTACCGTGTGCGGAATCCCAGTCTTCGTAGCGATTCGCACGGGCGGCGATGGAGGCGGCCGCGCCGCACGATCCGGTATGATTACATTATTGCAACGCACCGGTTTCCACCGGCACGTGACTATCAAGCTGTTACTTGAGCTTCGTAAGATCTCGACCATAAGTTGAAACGCCCGGATATCATCTAACGGCTGTAAATAGCTAGTTTCTGACAAGTTTGCCTGGCGTGGTTCTGTCACGTGCCTACCGTTGCCATTGTCTCCCTATTGAAGCCTGTTATTAACCAAATCACAGAAACGCCCTTTTAAAGAGTCGGTTACAAAATGGCATTTGTGCAGATAAGTCGAAATAGATTTGACGTTTTGTGAGCGGTTTTGTCGTGACGTCCAACGAGAAAGTACTAATTTCTTAGCCCTACGAATAATCGGACGATAATTTCCATATAATGACTAAATTGCCCCCAAATAGGTTTATCTCTAAAGGAGAAATCGCCAGTTATTACGTAAGAAATTATGGGCATTTGTTTCAGTATTTTATTTTGATTTTTTATTTTTTTTTTTTAATTTGCCGATCATAGCAGCTATTTGGAGGACAGTGGCAGAATACTATTGTTTTTTCTAAAATTAGAAAAAGATATTAAAATATAACATTTTGTTTAAATCCCATCCCATTCTTATGTATTTACAAATCTAACAAAATCATATAAAAATATAACTATATTATTACTTAAAAAGATTAATATACTGTTTCATGCATAAATCATTTATGTGAATTCAACTCTATTTTGAAGCATTTTCCTTTATGGTATATAGGGCTGTCAAAACGGCTCGTTGTTCGCAAACAGCTTGTGCTCGGCTCGTTAAGAAGCTCGTGTTCGGCTCGCTCGTTCGCTAAGTTAACGAGCCGAACACGAACAACACGAATAAATTTTTGTTCGTTCGTGTTCGGCTCGTTTTGCTGGAAATACTATTAATCAATTATATATATATATATCTTTGATGAGTAGTATTTTTAAAAAATTTAATTGACTATAAGACTACAAGGATTTATAATCAATTAAAAGTATTAATAAAAAATAGAAAATAAAAAATATTAAATTAAATTCAAATGAAGTTTTAATATAAACAATAATTTTTAAATCTTGCCACAATCCTTAACATCTTATAACTACGTGATTAGGGTTGTCAAAATGAAGCTTTCACACATTTTTAGCTCGAAATATAAACGAGCCGAACACAAGCTAAGCCTGGGCTCGCTTGTGTTCGGCTTGTTTACACCCCTAGTGGTATATATTGTGATTTGTCTTTTTCGAAAATGCGACGTACGGTATATTGAAAGGCATGGGTATCTGATGCGTCCGAGTATAATATAGATATAGATATATATATCTGATGTTGCCGTTCCAAAAAATTTTTTATGGCAGGGTGTATAATTTAATAATTTTGAAAACCATTTGCCTTTTTCATAAAAAATAATTTTTCTTTGAGTGAGTGACTTTTGAGCTACTTTGAGCAAATTGTTCTCTTGAAAATAGTGAACTATTTTAAAAGTATGTATTCTTCCATATATAAATACATATGAATTAGATGGTATGTTTGTAAATCTTTCATTTTTGTAAGTTTTTTTTTTTCCTTTTTTATTACTATTTGAAACGAAAAATATTACTTCAGAAAATTATTTAAGAAAATGTTACTTTTATTGATAATATTAGTAAATATTTTGTCATTATTAATATTCATTTTTTTTAATTGGGAATTCTTAAAAACATGAGCTGAATTTTACTAATCATTAAATCTTATTAAAAAGTAAGTGTTTTATATATTTTTATTACAAATAAATAATTGAGTTAATCAAAATAAATAAAAAATTTGTAATAAAAAATTTTGCTCTTATCTCATTTATGTTCTTATCACTCATTTTCTGGGGGGAAAAGAGGACCGCACCTAACTTTATTCAACAACACCAAAATACAACTTCACACAAACAAAAGGATTGAAACAACAATAAAACATATAAATCATCTTAAAGATGATCAAATGCTTACTGCAATCACTCAAATTTAATATCAAGCAACAAATAAAAGAAATATGACTGATAAGAGATCCACAAAAAAATAAGGAAGTGTCCAGTCTCCAATCCACATAACCAGTAACCATTAAAAACCTACAAGACCCTCACAAATATTCTTTCTAACCAGCATCCAGAAGAAAAAATCATCCAATTTTTCTAAATCAACTCTCTTCATGAAAACAAAAACCGTAAAGAATTGGTAAACATCTAGTTCAAAAAACAACTCCAAAAGAAATTCAAGTAACTACAAAAAAGCCCAATGATCCTTCACAATCCAAATGATCGATGAAGCAGACATCAGCATCACCATTCCCTCATAATCTAAAACCTACAACAACTTAAGCAAGGAAATAAGAGAAGAAGACAACTAAAAGAAAAAAATAAGACAACCCACTCCAATGATTCAACAATCAACAGTTAAAACCAAAGAGATAATAATTGAAAATCTAGGAGCCTGAGTTAACCCAACAACTAAACAAAGAAACTCCATCTATACACATAAGAGAATGTAACAAAAATCCACCAAAAACTTCTTTAAATGGTTGAATTTTAAGATTCCATCAAAATTCAAAGAATTAATAGACAGAACAAAGATAAAAATATTCTCAAATGAGCTATTAAATCTTCAAGTGAAGACTTGGCATACCATAACTCACAACATTAACAAACCTCAATAGAAAAAAAATTAAGAATAGAAGTGAAGTATCTGAATTAATAAGTGCAAATCTAAATGAGAAAATAAAACCAAAAGATAAAAAAGAACTAAAAAAGCTAAAAAAATAAAAAAAAATCAAGGAAATTATAACTATAAAAATTTATAATACGATTTTTATCAACATTATTGAACTTCCACCTTTTACTTTTAAGTTTAATCAACCAATTTTTATTCTTAATAATAATTTCAATGAGAATAAAGGCTACTAAATATCTTATTATTCCTTTCCAGATCCAATTTGAAAGGCAATAGCTTGAACAACAAGAAGAAAAAATGTAGAGTTGTAGCTAAAATTATCAGCATGATAAAAGACATGAAAATATTGTTAACACCTAAAAAGAAGTCTCCAGTAGGTATGCAATTTCATAGAAGATTGTGAGAGAAGAAACATTATAAGAAAAAGTGATTATGTGTCTCCAAACTATTATAACAAAGCACGCAAGTAAGATGAACATAAATGTATCTTGCATTAAGAACATCAATAGTCTTAAGACCCTCATGAATGAACCTCAAAGTATGAAAAACAATTGTGATGGAATAACATTTAAAGATAACTAACATATTACAATCTTTTATAAGAAAATTATCATAAATGAAATGATAAGTAAATTCAATAAAAAAGCCTCTCCAAAAACAACTAATATTGTCATCTAAACTAAAAATACTATGAATTTAATAATGCAATTCATATGAATATTCCAACTTTGAGTAGAATACCAATCAACATTAAAAAAACTCATTCTGTTTAATATATTTTAGAAATTTAAACCAACTAATTAAAAATAGGATTCTAAAAAATTTTAAATAGAGGAGTCATTCCACCAATGGTAAAAAAGAATAGAAAATTACTATTACAGCTCACTTGGAATGAGAGGCCTCTCCTAATATTGAAAGCCACCTTCAATCATAAGGTCTTTTCAAAACAAGGAAACATGAGAATCAGAATTGAACCAAATAGAGACATAGTAAGCAATGCACCAAATTATTAAAAAAAGATTTAGAGTTGAACTATCTCTGAATAATAATAGCCTTCAAATGAGATTATTGTTACTAAAGAAGGAATACTAAGACCCCCACAAACATTAGGCAAAATAACCACATTCCAAGTTATATGATTAATTTTTTTATTAGCACTATTATAAAGCAAAATATGCTGATCATAGAAGAAAATTTTCGTTCTAAGATCTTTGGACAACGAAATAGATTTTGACTAATAATAAAGATAACTTCAAGCTGTATATTTAATAAGTTAGAATATATTAGCATAAGATAAAATCGTTTGCTTCCAACTAGCTAACCAACTATTAAATTTATCAATGGGGTTATGACAATTGACATTATTAATTTTGGAATGTTTAATAGTAATGCCAAGGCAAGTCCAAGGTAAAGCCTTAATAGTATAATCATTGTTATCACATAAGCATTTTTGAAAAGAAGGCTCAACATATTCTAAAAAGAAAATTACAGATTTAGAAAAAGTAACAATCAAGTTAGGAGCTTGACTAAAGATATTGAAAGAATTAATCATATTATGTATATAAGTATTCTCAATGTTAACAAAAATTAAAAAATCATCAAGATAATTTAAATGTAAAACATAAGAAGCCTCTTATTGAATAATAATCCTATTTAGTATATCCACTGAGAAGAGAAAGTATCCATCTCAATACTAAACAAATAAGGTGAAAGAAACCCACCCCGTCACAATCCAGAGGAAGAAAAAAATAACCATTTAATTCACCATTAAAAATGATAGAAAAATTCACATCAATAATACAAGCTTGGATCCACTTAAAAAAATAGTATGAAAGCCCCATTTTTCATTCTATCATAAAGAAAATCTCTGCTAACATCATCAAAAGCATTCACTAAATCATTTTTATCAAAAAAAATTTTGAAAGAATTACAAGATTTAAACTCAAATAATAACTTATTAACCAGAATAACATTATCAAGAATATCATGACTCTTAGCTGCTTGAGCAGGGTTGATGATATTACCAAGAACATTCTTAAGTCTATCAACAATAAAATTAGAAATAACCAGTGTTACAAAAAAGATATGATGAAATTCATTAAGAAATTGAGCCCCATGTTTTCTGGAATTATAGTGATAGCAGAATGCTTAATTCTATGAGAAAAATTGGTGAAGTTAAAACAACACTTAATATCCTTAACATAATCAAAATAACAATTTGTCAAAATCCTTAAACTAATTAGAGGAAACCCAACCAGACCAACGCTTTTAGAACTCATATTTGATTAGAAAGCACTTCTAATTTCCTCATTAGTAAAATATTTAATTAAATCATTAAAATTAGAAAAAATGAGTCTTATTAAGATGAAACAAATCAGCAACAGTAATTGAATAATTTCTTTGACTATTAAATAAATTACAAAAGATGTAAACAACTTCTTTAGTAATATCCTTATAATCATCAATATAACTATTATTAACTAAAGTTTGTTTAATAAATCTAAAGTTTTTTTCTATTTTTAGTTCCTTCACAAAATAATTTGACAGCATCTTCTCCTTTAGTTAATCAAGAGCATTTAGCCTTTTACTTAAGCCATCTATACTCACATGTGAGAGTATTATTCTGCTCTTTCGAATTTAAAGTATCTCGTGCAAGCAAATACATATTTAAAGGATTAACTTTTATAGCATCCAAGATAATCTCTTTCTTACACTTTAAATCATAAAAACACTGGAAATAAAATTTTGATTATACTCGCAAGAGAAAGATTGACATTCTTAAGTTTATTATAAATGGAAAACATAGAGTCTTCTTTAACATAGGATTTCTAAAGGAATTAATAATCTCATAATAAATAGGAAAATAGCTCCAATAATTCATATACAATTTAGTCATCTTGGCATTGCTAAATCAATTTTGGTGCAAGGGATTAATTTGAGTCAAATTGTCTTGAAGTTGGGTTTTTGTTAGGCTAGCTATGACATTGAGACCAATTTATTGCTCAATTTGGTTTGGATGATTGTCACAAAGAGTTTAGAAAAGTTTTAAAGTGATTTTGAATTTATTTGGAGGTTCAATTTGAGCGATTTTGGCATTTGGTCAATTTTGAGGGTGTTGGGTTGACTTAAGTTGGGCTAGAGTTGAGTTAAGTCCAAATTGATGGTTGAAAATAGTCTAGGGGAATATAATGAAGAGTTTTCAACCTCAATTGGGTGTCATTTTTGGTGTTTGGGCATTCAATTAGGTGACATTTGAGCACATGGTTAATTTGGGGCAAATTTGGGAATTTTGAATTTGGGTTGAAATTGAGTGGAATTGAGGCTTGAGCAAGGTCAATTGAGGGCTCAATTTGATTAATAGGAATGTTAGGAAGAGTTTGGGATCCAAATTGAGGCAATTGAGTGGGTTATGGGGTTTAATTGGGTGAGATTGGGTCATATGGTCAAATTGGTGGTTTTGGTTTGGATCAAAATTGAGCTCAAAACATGGGTCAATTAACTTTGGATTTAGTTTGAAATGATCATAGGCATGATGAATTTGAGTTTAGAATTGAAATTGGGGAATTGGGGTGAAACTGATGGACATTTGGGGTGAATTTTGAGAAATTGGGCCTTTTAGGGTAGTTTTGGGGATTTTGTTCAAAATGGTCAAATTGGCCAAATTGGGTTCAATGGAAGGGTCCAAATTGGTTTTGGGAATATTTGAGATGTTTTTGGAGTTTTTGGGAAATTTTGGGCTACAAGGGTATTTTTGTAATTTTGGTAACTTTGAGGGTATTTTGGTAATTTTAGAAATTTTGGGATGCTTGGGGCAAATTTGGTAGTTTGAAATGGTTTTTGAGCAAATTTAGATATTTTGGGTGAAATTGGGATTTTTGGCCAAATTTAGGGTTTGGGGGTGTTTAGGTAATGTGGGTAAATTTGGGTGGGGGGCAAAGGTTAAGTTGGAGATTTTAGTGAAACTGGGGTGCCAACCACTCTATATGAGTTATGGACCAATGGAATCCCCATTTGGGTCCTTTATGTACTGGTCTTAGCTAAACTCTAGCCTAAGGCTAGTGGGTCTAAGGGACCATCTACATGAGTCTCCCAAATATCAAGGGTATCAAGGGATCTATCAAGGGATCAAAGTCAACACATTTTTAGGTTTAGGGTTGTGAGTGAAAATAAGTGCAAGTGAGTGAACTAACTCCAAAACAACACCCAAGACCCACCTTAAGGCAAGACAGTCGTATGGGGATTTCCCTTGAGCTTCCTCATATTGACCCCACCTACTAAGTGTCAAAGGTTAGGACCAATATTTGGAACTTCAAGTTAAGTAAAGAATGGTTTAGAGTTTATAATGGTGATAATTCCTTTTCTAATCCTCAAGGAATAGTAAACAGAAAAGTCCTATGGCTAGACCCTAGATTACTCAAGAGGAAAGGCTAAACCTTAACCAAAATTGAGGTCAACACTTCTAGATTACTCAAGAGAAAAGGCTAAACCTTAACCAAAATTGAGGTCAACACTTGACCGACCTTCAGTTTAAGGTGTTGACACTGGTGATGGTGGTGGCAGTGGCATTGGTGACTACTTGCTCTCCCAGGCGGAGCTTTATGGAGATGTGAGATGGTGGCGCCTTCTTATGCCTATGGAGCAGTGTAGCAGATTTATCCTTCTTCAAGATTTCTTCCTTCATCATAGGAGTTATGGCACATCCCATGCCCTTTATTAATTCATTAACATAACAGTTTTTCTTCCAAGCCAATATTTCAAAAACTGAGCAAACACATTTGAGAGGGGTAGACTTCTCTTTCTTTTATCCCCGTCCACTTTGGAGAAACGGCGGTGGTAATATGGCTGCAATCTTGTAATGTCTTCCTCTTTAGCAGTGACAGACAAAGCATGGAACCTGCTCTCCTCCAGGTTTGGTAAGGTCTCCATTAACTCTATCTCCTCCAGCAGATGGGCTGCTTTTGCCTCTAGGCCTTCAATCCCATTGTCTTTTGGTTCTTCTTCTGAGATTGTGTCGGTGGCATGGACTTAGAATAGGACCCATTCTCAAACACATAATAGGGTTTTGTTTTTTGATGGAGCAGCTGGCGCACAAATAGTAATTCTAGAGGGTGAAGTTGTAACAGTCCTGACGAATAGGGACAACTCTAGCAGTAACAAGAGTAGCGGTTGAAATGGGGTTGACAATGACCTTCATCTTCTTGAGGGAAGGGAAGTCCCGGGCTCAGTGTAAGTTGAACTCAGAAGACGGCTCTTGAAACTTGAGGGTATCCATCTTCACTATTTCATATGGTGCCTTTCTGAGTAGCACTTCAAACTCATTGAAACCAGAACCAAACTGGATCATTGACGCCATGTGATGGTTTTGGTCAGTAGGCATTTTGAATAAAAAAGTCTGACTCTGTGACGACATTCTTCCTGCTAGTTGAAAAATTTTAATTGTCAGTGGAATCCCAGTATACTTGTGTAGAACATCTAGTGTGTAAACTATAAATCAAATTCTAAACTCTATAACATGTCCATTTTACACACTAGCTGCCTAAAGAAATTGGGACAAGTTATTGGCTAAGAACTAAATAACTGCGTAATTGCGGGTCGGGTCATAGGTGTAGCACAAAATGCCTCAAGCGAAGTTAATCCTAACTTGAAGGTGAGCATAAGACAATTCAATGCATTATAGGTGTGGCCAAAGTACCCCCCAAATTTAATTATGAATTTTATTGTGCTTGTGCCTTGCCGATCTTTTAAATAGAGTTGTAAATTATGATAAAAATTTAATATTTTCAGAGTCATGCAAAACCAAAGATCTTTAATTTTTAATCATTTTCTCACAGTGCCTAATTGAAGAGCCAAGAGAATCAGGAAACTAAATTCATTCTAAAATACAACCATATATTTAAATAAGGCATTTATAAGGGCATAACATAAGGATCAATAGGAATTATGGGCTTCGAAGAGCCATATCCAAAGATCAGGTTATTCTCAAGTTAAGCCCACCTACCTACGTGGGCGAGCTAAGCCTACTTACTCAATTGGTAGAGCTAAGCCCCCTTTTAAAGTAATTGAACTGGTCTGGGACAAATGAGACACTAAAAAAAATTATTACTACATCAGGGTAAATGCATCCATCCATACCTATGCCACATCATAACACCGGTGTCACGATCTTTTCATCAAGATAACTTGGACAGACATATAAATATATTGAATGTAATTTAATATTTCAATTCTTTCATATGTAAATTAGGGATTAGAGAGGATATTTTTCTTTCTCAAAAATAAATTGCTTTTCCTTCTATCTCTCTAAAAACTAGACTCTCTTTATATCCCTCATTGAAAGAAAGTAGAGACCCTTCCTTTAGGCTAGTCTCAAATGCCCAAGAATCCTGAGAAAATATAAAGTAAGAAACAAGAGCTTTAGCTACGCATTCATCATCTTTTTCCATATCTTCCTTTTGAAAATAAAGCCTTTACTTAGTTGTACGAACTCATGAACAAGACAGGACCCTATTTCTTATTAGAATTAACAATCATACATCAATCAAATAAACTCTTGAAGTATCTCTTAAAATGGGCTTCAACCACTTCTAGTGCCTTACAGAGATATTAAGTATTCAAATATGATTGGATCTCATTTCGGAAAGTGATTTTAAGTGTTTTCTTGTAATTATTCAACATAGAGTTGTCATTTTACTTCAACAAGGAGAGAAGTGAAGTTTTATTTGAAGGGCTAAAAACAAATCTTTATTTTTTATTTTTAATAATTATCTATTAATATGTATTAAAAATAAATTGTTAGAATATTTTATTTACTTATAAAAACTATTGTGTAATTGAAGTTGAGTTGCTAAAGAACAATTACATTCGTCACAACAATATTAATGATGCATACATAGTAAAATAGAAAGAACTAGTGACAATTTTATTTACATAAGAAATTCTAATAAATAAATAATTTGTAAGGCTTAGCATATTGAAATTGATTCTATTATATAATATATGTTAGTTGAGAAGATTAGCCCTTCCTTGAACTAGGAAAAGTCATCAACGCATTGAAAATGAAGGTCTGTTTGTTATTATTAATAACATTTTGTGATAATAATGAAATAGTCAAGTATTAGTATAGGCTTCATCCAAAAGAAGAATATGACAACCAAAAGATGATTAAAAAAAAAAAAAAAAGACAACAACATGTAGACCACTTCCATGGCCATGTTAATAGTTTTCGTAGTAGTGAAGGCAATATAATATAAATATTCTAGAAGAGTTAATGATAGAAGGACTTGGGGGCCAATAAGGATGATCACATCAACTTTAAGTAAAGATAGCATAGCATAGAAGCTAAAAAGCACTAAAAAAGAACCCTAAAAACTCATGGAGGCCATTAAGAATAGCTAAGTTGGTCCTTTTGGAGGTGAACACAATATTACTTTCAGATGTTATTATAGCAATGTGGAAGATCTTAGATCCCATAAGGGATGATATTGTAATCCCTCCTAGATATAAAAATGATGGATAGAATATTGCAAACATGTCATGGAGGCCACTACAAAATAGTCAGATTAATCATTTTTTCCAAATATAAGAAAGGCACATATTAAAGAAGTTAAATGAAATAACATTAAGGTGCTATAAGAAATTAATAAGTATGACTAGAATACTTCTTCTACTATAAATAATGGTTGTGTAAACCACAACAAAGAAAAGTTATAAGAGATTTGTTAGTGGTCGGGTATGTCCTCCTATAAGAGGTTAAATGACAACATAAAAGCAACAAATAAAGCACTATAACAAGATTATAATGGCTATTGACGATAATAAGGTTTTTCCTCACCATATAGGCAAATATCATATGAAGTAGAAGGTAAGGTGGCATAAGAGCATCAAAATCACTAAGAAAACTCCAATCAATCCTCCATCAAATGGTGAAAAAATCATGATATAAAAGAAGTTGATTAAGCATGTGGGAGGACCATACGAGCTAGTAGGATTAGTTGAGTTATCCTTCCCTTCACAAAAATTGAGTTGCACAAAAGGACTATGTAGGATAATCAAAATGATGGATTGACCTCCTCCTAATGCTGAGAATGAAATCATTTGAAGACATCAGACGAAGCAATGGATGCTGATGTGATTGTTGGATGCATTCTCCACTTTGAAGTGAAGGTGATAAAGGCGATAGAAAAAGTTAAGATAATCTTGAAGGCTTTTCAGAATATTTGGGTCTATCTTTCTTTTATTGGTAGAGAAAATTTAACTTAAAAGGCAATGGGCGAGGAGATATAGTTAAGGGTAGTCTAGTCAATCATTTTTATAGATGTGTAAGCAAACTAGATCTTCAAATACAAAAAAAAAAAAAAAAAAAAAAAAATGTGAATTTAATGAGCAAGTCAAGCATTTAAAATTTTCCTACAATTTAAATTTTAAATTTTTTAATGTTTCTAGAATGAGCAAAATTAAAATATTTTTATATTATTTTAGAGCAAATTGTGAAATTTATTTTGAATATGATATAATGGTTATACTACTATAGATAAGAGATCTATTAGATTATGCTATCAGATGATCAAGAATAAATTAGAAGATCACATCCTAAAGTTGGCGAAATTACCTTGCTTGGGCTGGCATTAGTGGTTCTAACGTAGTCTCCAATTACTCATAACTAATCCAAGTCTAAATGTAATATTGAAGTATCACAACTCACTAATCCAAGTCTAAATGTAATATTGAAGTATCACATTAAACTTAATAAAAAATAACACTTGTAGAGGTTAATTACAAAAATTTTAACTCTCTTTTATTAAAACACATGACCAACCATAAAAGTATGAAATAGATTATTTGATTAATTTTAATTCAGATAATCAATTTCCCCATTAAAATTAAACAACATTTCCTCTATATTAAAATTTGTATTTAAAAAATCTTAAATTAAAAATTTTAAATTTGCAAATATACCAAAAAATTGAAAAAAAACACCACAAACTTTGACTACAATCATAAAACACAAAATAAAAAATTCTAACTAAACATCTTCAATTTGCTCCTTGTCATCAATCCTTGCTTGGAAGCAACTTCTTTTCTCTACGCTCTTGGGATTAATAAAATCATTCTCCTTTAACTTCTTGTTCAACATTTATCATAAAAAAAAAATATAGATATGCTTTTAAAATATTAATGTAATTTAACCCTTTTTATAAGAATTTCTCAAAAAAGATTCACATTAGGAAATCATGAAACAAAAATAAAGTCAATATCAACCCAATTATGCATCAAGTATAATATATCAATATGATTAGAGTTGGTAGGCGCCCTCAAGGTAATATGGCTATCTAGCTAATACCGTTGGCACTAAGCACCACCATATACACTCATTTGAGCCAAGGCACTACAAAACTATAATACAATAATCACCTTTGGAGATAATAATATGACAATTGTCATACCTTATACCATAGCAACATAATTTTGACAAATAGAATAGAGTACCCATAAAGCTAAAAAAATACATTTCAAGTTTAAACAAGCAAATAAATTCCCAAGTTGATAGATTACAATAAATAAGATTAAAATAAATTTCCTTCAAGAATAAATTTGATATCTAATAAAGTTTAAGTTAAGAAATGACCGCGTACTTCATTTCAATCTCGCACTCTTAACTTATGTTCAATTACAAGTTTGAGATAATTAACATGATAAATTTTACATGCAGATTCAAATTCAACAAAATGATTTATAAATTTATATTACAACTGCAAATTATTTTTCATATCTAATACATCCTCAAAAGTATATCATGAATTGAAGTCTTATCAAGAAGATCAAATACAACCAAAATTTGTTACCGTCGGCAGCTTCTTCATTGTGTTAAAAGGGCATTTACATACATACCACACAATGCTTATATATTTACATTACATCTAAGCATTGATATCTATATACACATAAATAATACCGCTATTATTAACTTTTTAGAAGTGAAATACACCTGGTCATGCAAAGCTTTATAACAGCAGTGTTATAAATGCAAATATCAAAATTTAGGTGTTAAATATATAAATTCATAATGCTTGTGAGGCATGAGTGTAAATTTCTCCTTTTTTTTTCACAATTTATCAGAAGCGGGTTAGCTAGCTCTTTTGAAATTTCACTCCCACTTGTGTAAGTTGGTCTAAGCCTGCAGCCCCAAGGATTAAGAGTATGAAGCAGGCAAAGAAATCATCTTGCAAATCCATGGAACCCTTGTGAAAATCAAGCCTGGGAAATAAACAAATCATGCACAAGGTTTCTGTTTGTTAAAGAATTCATGTCAGCTGCAAATAACTTAGGTTTTGGGTGTTTCTGAAAACAATGATGTTTTGTTTTAGCTGGCCAAATAATATTATGTTTCAAATTAAAAAATAAACAAAACAAAATATATATTTAAAAAAAAATTAATTTCAAACTGCCCCTTAGCTATTGAATTACAGACATAAAAACAGATCTAATTTTTCATTTCCATTTTACAAATTTATCAAAATAATTAGAATCATAACATATTTTGCATAAAAGATGGCACCTGCCTTTGAAATTAATGGATTAAAAAAAAAAATAGTTTAAATCAAGCAACCTTCTTCTTTGACTTGAGCATGACACAACCAATGAACACAGATAAGAAGGAAAGAAGAGTGACGCCAGCAAACAATGGTATTATGATAGCATACTCGCGAGGCAAGAAATACATATGGATAAAGTTATCGTCCTCCACAAAAGGCTGCAATGAAGAAATTCAATAAAGTAGAAGTGCTCCAGTGATAAATATCAAGCCTAAAAGTAATGCAGGGAAAGCAGTAAAACTTACCAAAATGATGATCCAAAAGGTGTAGTAAGAGAATAGAGACAAACTGACGACAGTTAGCAACAATCCGACAGCCTTATCAGCCAACTCCATGGTGATAATTCGAGTCTTCCGTCTTAAAGTTAAATACAACAAAAGTTAATTAAAGAAATCAAATCAAAACTATTATATACTATTCAAAATAATATCTTTAAGTGATAAATTCAAATCATAACTAAAAATAAATGATTCCACAAGCACCCAAATTTTCCAAGAAAAATCTACAGCATATAACATTATGCCCAGGCTTTTATTGTCAGTAATCTATAGAAGAGAGAAATCCTCAGAGATTTGAACAGCAAAAACAGTAAAAGGTGGACTCTTTCACAGAGAGATTGAGGAAAGAGTAATCTATAGAAGAGAGAAATCCTCAGAGATTTCAACAGAAAAAAGAGTAAAAGGTGGACCCTTTCGCAGAGGGATTGAGGGAAGAATTGGAGACACATCATCTACAGCATCGATATATTAGGGTTGCCAAACCATGAGGAAGATGAAGGCCACTTCCACCTTAACAAAAGCTCCAAACAATTATAACTATTTCGATATCCCATTTGATATACATGCAACTAAATCCATAATAACTATGTTATAGATGGATAATTATGTTGAGCACGCTGAGAAATTGAAAAAGAAATACTTTTAGATTAAGCTAAGTAGGTATGAAAACAAAGTCAATGAATCCAATTGGTTCTGAGTACATGAAAAAATCAAAGATGTAATTGTATAAATGAAAGCATAAATTTATAAGCCATAAACTTAATCAATCGTGTACATTATAGCTTTCAACTATTACTAATCATAACACAGGGCGGATTAAAAAATAACAATGTATTGAAAAGTACTAATAGTCAAATTTTAAAATGACATGAACATAAAGTGATCTGATTTTATAATAATATGAGGGGCAGATCATGTGTAAATAGAGGAGTTATACTAAGAACCTATTCATTACCTTGTAGATGAAAATTTTTAGAAAATGATGAAGTTCATCATAGACTTATTTCAATGTCAGTGGAAAATAAATAAAAGAATGAAGATAATTGACTGTTCGTTAATTTAAGTTCATGTGTAGTTTTGGAAAGATAATATTTATTGCATGGCATACATAGTGAGATTATTACTTTAATACATGTAATAGAGGAGAGTAGGAGTAGCTCTTGAGTAATTCATGAAACAAAGATCAACAATAAATTATATGAAGCAAGAAACACTTCAGTGAAGGCAAATTTTAAGTAAAGAATTATTTTTATAGGCTGGCCATATACTGTATTTTTTACATAGAAAATGTAAATTGAAGAAGATTGACCCTAAAACCTACATCAATTCAATAAGGAGCCAAGGCTGGCCAACAAAAAATCAACAATTATTTGTGTTTTTTCAGAAGTTCTTACGAAAGTTCTATCCACTAATTCTTTTACATCCATTCTCAAATAAAAAATGAAGGAATCTAGCCATCTGCCGTAAACAATTTTGAAGAAATTGAGCATAACTTAAATTCAGCCAAATTAGGAATCTATGACCTGGCCTTGTGTTTACTCCACTTCCACAACCGTAACCGTTCATGAAATTTCAAAAAACTCTAGATCACATTTACAAAGATCCCAGGACCATTTTCAAGTATTTCTTACAAGAATAAATTTTTTTTATATTAGCAAACCGTCAAATTTTAAATGCGCCTCATACAATCTCAGGTTCAAGGAGTATCACATGCTTGGACGGCCCTAACCTCTTCACGACTACTACTACACCCTACCACCTTCACCGCTAAGGTTCCTAACATAAAAGCCTCTTTTTACAGCATGCTTAAGCCTCGGAACATATAAATCCAAGGGTATGTCAATAAGTGGTGATATTTCATTTCCAATTTTCCAAAGCAAAAATGAAAATAGTTTACTTCTGAAAGCTTAAAACCTATATCAATTTTAAATTACATCTAGTCAAAACATGGATTCAAGAAAATTAATTTTTTTTTAATTATGTTTTCTTTGTGTAAATGTTACGGCGTCCCCTGAAAGCGACGCGCTGTATGACCTGAATACAGTAAAACGTGTGTAAGGGTCGCTACACCGGCACCCGGGTGTAGGGACAAATAAGCAAGAGTACCCGTATTACGGACGGATGCGGGTAAAGAAGCTAGTCCACAAAACTAATATTTCGATAGAATCTTGGAATAAACGTACTCTCACTGGTAAATTAATGAAATTAGTTGATATTATGATTCATAGAAAGATAAATATTTTATGTATTCAAGAAACTAAATGAGTTGGACAAAAGACTAAGAAGATTGATAACTTAGGTTTTAAATTTTGATATTCATGTAAGAGTTGCACTAGAAATTGTGTAAGTGTAGTTATAGATAAGAGTTTAAAAGATAATGTTATAACAAATAACAGAATTTCAGATAGAATTATAGCCATTAAGATTATTATTGATACTACGATTTTTAATATTATAAGTACTTATGCTCCAAAAGTAGGTTTAGATATAGATTTTAAAGATAAATTCTAGAATGACTTAGAAAATTTAATAAAATAATACCTCTTGAAGAAAAAAACTTTATTGGAGGAGATTTAAATGGACATGTCGATAGAGTGATAGAAGGTTTTAGAAATATTCATGCTGGCTACGGTTTTGGAGTGATTAATGAAGAAAGTAAAGTCATATTAGATTGCTTTAGCATATGATTTTGTTATTGTTAATACTTCATTCAAGAAAAGAGATGAACATATCATTACTTCTACGAATAAATTTAATGAAAACATTGATTATTTTCTTATAAAAAGAAGAGATTGCCGAGAATGTATAAATTGTAAGGTCATTCCAAATAAAGATTTAAACACTCAACATTGATTATTAGTTTTTAAATTTTAAGATGAAGAGTTGTAAAATAAAGAATACTAGGAATCATCATCATATAATTAGATGGGGGTACCTAAAAAATAAATAAAATTATTTTTATGAGTAAAATTTAAGATTTAAGGATTTGGGATGTTCATGAAGAAGCAAACTCTATATGGAAAAAATAACAAATACTATTAAACAAGTGACAAAAGAGATATTTGAAGAATCAAAAGCAAAAGTTTTTATAAATAAAAATAGTTGGTAGTGAAATAATAATATACACGAAAAAATATGAAAAAATAAAATATAAAAAGTTATATTATAAAAATTGATTTGAGAATTGAAAAAAATATCAAATGACCCGTAAAAAGTCTAGGAGAACAATATGTGACACTAAAAATTCTAATTTTAATTATCTTTATAATAAATTAGATGCTAAAGAAGGTAAAAAATATATGTATAAACCAGCCAAATAAAGGCAAAATAAATGTAAGGATTAAACTCAAGTGTATTAAAGATGAAAATCAAAAATTATTTTCTTAGAAAAAGATATTCAACATAAGTGAGTGAATTATTTTGCTAAATTTTAAATGAAGTTTTTGAAAATACGATAGACCTTAGTGATCCTAATATCATTAATAATAATAAAATATTTCATTTTTACCAACGCATTAGTAAAAAAGAAGTTGATGAGGCTTTAAAGAAAACAAAGGGTGGAAAGTCTGTAGGATCTGAATGATATCCCAATTGAAATGAGGAAATACATAGGAGATTTGAGAGTTTCTTTGCTTGATAAACACTTTAATATTATTGTAAAAACTAAAAAGTTGCCTGAGGCATAAAAAAAGAGTATTTTGATCACATTTTTAAAGAATAAAGGGGATGCACGAAAGTGTGCAAATTATAGAGGAATTAAGATGATGCTTCATACTTTAAAATTATGGGAGAGGGTAAGTGAACATAGGTTAAGACGTATTACAAAGATTTCTCATAATCAATTTGGATTTATGTCGGGCAGTTCTACTATGGAAGCAATACATTAATTGAGAGGTTTGATGGAGAAGTTCAGACATAATAAAATGGATCTACATATGAATTTTATTGATTTAGAAAAAGCTTAAGAGAAGGTCCCACGAGATATTCTTTGCAGATTTCTTGAGAAAAAAGGTGTTGATATGACTTATATTCAAACCATTAAAAATATGTATACCAAAGCAGTGTTTGAACAGAAGAAGGATTGACAAATATTTTTCTATTTTTGTTGGATTACATCAGGGATCGGGCTTAAGCCCATACCTTTTTACTTTAGTTATGGATACTCTTACTGGACATTTACATGAGGATGTACCTTGGTGTATGTTTATTGTTGATGATATCCTTCTCATGGATAAGATAAGAGAAAGCTCAGAAGAAACTTGAATTATGGAGGTCTATATTGGAGCCTAAAGGTCTTCGTTTGATCTTCGTTTGAGTAGAACTATCGTTTGAGTAGAACTAAAACTGAATACATGGAATGTAATTTTAGTATTAGTAGTTTTAGTGGCGGAATTGTAACTATGGGTGATCAAATTATTAAAAGGTGTAAACGCTTTAGATATCTCGGGTCTATTGTTCAAGGTGATGATCATATAGATGGGGATGTTATTAGTAGAATTCAAGTTGGTTGGTTGAAGTGGAGGAACGCTTTGGGCCTATTGTGTGATAGAAAAGTATCGCTTACACTAAAGTGAAAATTTTATAAGATGGTGGTGAGACCTGTAATGCGCAATCGTGTTGAATGTTGGCCTTTAAAAGAGAAACATAAGACTAAGTTAAGTGTTGCTGAGATGAGAATAATTAGGTGGATGAGTGGCTTTTCAATTAAGAGACAAAATGCGAAATGATTATATCCGTGATAGGGTTGGTGTAGCTCCAATGACGGAAATAATTAGAGAGAGTTGTCTTAGATGGTTTGGCCACATTAAACATCGACCATTAGATGATCTGATTAGGAGACTAGATGTTTTAGATTCGACTTATGTCAAGAACGGCGGAGGCAGACCTAGAAAGATTTGGGCATATTGTATAAAATGATCTTTGATCTTAATTTATTTGATCTTAATTTATTAGAACTAAATTAAAATATGACACTCAATAGGACGCAATGGAGAAAAAGGATTCACGTAGCCGGCCGCACTTAGTGGGATAAACGTTTGTTGTTGGTATATGTTTTCAATCTACAAGCAAGAAAATGAGTCATAAGCCTATAACATGGATAAAGAGCGCTGTATACACTACACTTTCCAAAATTGCACTCAACCAGATAGTTTGGTGAATGTAACCCAAAGTTCAAATCATCATTCATTCAGTTAAACACAAGTATCTCGAATTTTAAATCACAAACCCTAGAATAGCAGTTCTCAAAAACAGGAAAACCTTTACCCTTCACTCATCCTCCTTCATTTCTTACCTACAATCTCTTCCAGTAACTTTGAAGCCCTCTACTTATCATGAATTAACGAAAGATTACTGGGTCACCAAATTTTAATATACAGAAGATTTAATTTTTTAGCGGCTTAAGAAAAAATCTTGAGATGACAGATATCAACTCAAAAATTGCTATAAAGATACCTAGAACATACATGAAGTTTCGAATTAATTAAATCAATTTATAAAAGGCAAAAACAGACGCACAAAGCTTTATACGTCGATCCAAATGAAGAAGAAAAAGTAAGCACGAAGCTAAGTAAGATTTAAATTCCAAGAAAATTTCTTACCTCGACTCGTCTGCAAGCTTCAAACCCTAGACTTCTGCCCTGAAAACCTCCACTCGTATAGGGATGATACGGAAACGAGAGAGCAGACAAGGGCGTGATGGTCAGATTTCGCTCAGACGTGGTTAAAACATGACAAGTGGAAATGTGGCCCATTGGTAAAAAAA
>NW_018219036.1:0-1053 GCF_001263595.1 Phalaenopsis equestris
TTTTACGCTTTCTTTAGTTGTGAATTGGTTGGCAAGGGCGACTCTGAGAGATGGTGTCCGGATTTTTAGCGGTAGCACGGCCTCGGACCCATACACGAGCATATAAGGTGTTCACTGAGTGAGAGTCCTGAAAGTCTGCTGGTAGGCCCACAAGGCTTTTAATAGTTTGTTGTGTCAATCCCTTTTGTTTTCATCCAGTG
Organism: Phalaenopsis equestris; assembly: GCF_001263595.1. Taxonomy (NCBI): domain Eukaryota; kingdom Viridiplantae; phylum Streptophyta; class Magnoliopsida; order Asparagales; family Orchidaceae; genus Phalaenopsis; species Phalaenopsis equestris. The sequence continues at coordinate 201 of NW_018219036.1, forward strand.
TTTTCTTCAAAATGTGTACCAGTGTTTTGTTGAAAGCCTCAGCCAGACCATTTGCTCTAGGATAGTAAATTGTAGAGTATCTCCAATCTATCACATGTCTTTTGACAAAAATTTTGATGTTTGTACTTCTGAATGTTGTCCCATTGTCGTAAATTATTCTTCGTGATACTCCAAAATGGTAGACGAATTGGCTTTTAAAAAATTGAAGGATGTTCTGTGACGTAACCTCACGTAACGGTAATACCTCTGCCCATTTGGAGATGTAATCTGTAGCGGCAAGTATAAACCTATGTCCTCTAGAAGATGGAGGGTCTATCGATCCTATTATGTCTATGCCCCAACACTCGAACGGCCATGAGGCAACAGTTGGTTGTAGCACATTCAGAGGCTGGTGTAAGACCACCCCGTGCACTTGGCATTGGTGACATTTTCTGGCTGTATCCATGTAGTCGGGCATCATTGTTGGCCAATAATATCTAAGTCTTTTGATATTCATTTTCATTTTTGGTCCCGACTGGTGAGCGCCACACAATCCGGCATATACTTCTTTAACAATATTTTGTGCCTCGGATCTGCTCAAACATCCTAGCCACATCTGATTGAATGATCTTCTATAGAGGAAATCACCCACTAAGGCGTATAACATAGCCCTTCTTGTGATGTGATGTGATGCTGACTTCCCTTCCGGTAGCTTTTGAGTTTGCAAATCTTCTAGTATTGGCTTACACAAATCTTCATTGATAACAACAACCACAATCAACATTTCTTCCTCTTTTCCAAGCTTTTCTAAATTGTAGAGGTCGATATTGTTATCCTTGAACTGTGAATTCAATGGAATCCTCCGGGGGACACG
>NW_018219037.1:0-2495 GCF_001263595.1 Phalaenopsis equestris
TTCTGGAGTATTTAATTAATTAAAAATAAAATACAAGTAAATAATTTTTATTTTTGTTCATAATTTTCTACTATATTTACTGAGCAACAAGATATTTTTATTTTATTTTTATGAATTTTATACACCAAGTTATGGATTTTTAAAGTTTTAGTATTTAAATAAATCAAAAAACCTTATTTTTCTACTTATCCATGCGACAGCCGAATCATCCTCGGTGGCTCTGAAAGCACAGGCAACGCACTCCCATTCGATGCCACCTTCAACATCAACAGCCATGCAGCCTGCGCTTTATGCACCATTTCCTTGTCTGACTTCTCCTCCGCAGTTCGATCAATACACGTGCGAATGGACGACATCCGTTCATCATCCTCATCTATTCTAAACTGATAACCATTCATACTAAACCCTAAGATCTCGCTCGATACTCAACCAAATCACATGGAGTCTGTTCCTATAGCTTCATCTAGTCAAGGCGAACCAATCTATACGGTCACATACGTGGAAGTACAAGTCTACTTCAAAATTAATGAAACTGAGGCCAAAACTAAAGATTTTGAAATATTCCTTTGCCCAAGAGTTGAAGCCTCGTGAGAGTGGGGAACTTCATTATAGTCCAACGAACCTCCTCAAAGTGTCACCTTGCTCTGCTATAAGGTCTAAGTAGGACTTCAACCAACAGGTGGTGCGACTTTAGTCTAAGAGTGGGTTAGAGTGCTCATGAGAGGGGGGTTTTGATGGGTAACTTCCGCTTTTGGATTGGAAAAGCTTTTGGAAGGTTTAATTTGAAGTTTGATGAAGGTTTGTAAAGTGACAAAAAATTTCACTGGATTTCAACTGAGAAATTGAGCTTGGACAGTGGATGTCAATGGCTAAGGATGGTGGGTTGAAACCAAGAAGGTCAAGGAAAGCTCTATGAGCAATTTAGAAGGCTATCCTAAGAAAATTGGCAACACTCTTCCTTTGGCTGTAAGGATGTCTTATTTATAGACCATGTTATGACTATCAACAAGGCAAGCCACGGTGGCCAAAATGAAGCTTAGGTGGAGGGGAATTCGGTGCAAGTGACTAATGAGACATTGAAACACTGGATGGTGACCAAAAGAAAATAGATTAAGATTTTCATATCTATTTTTCACTGTTTTTGATGATATTACACTTTAAAGAAAGATAATTTTGATGTTTTGTTGCAGGAATGATGAATTAAGGTCAACGGAGCAAAAATATGCAAAAAGGAGCGAATTTGGAGCAAAAATGACCAAAATGTGGAGAATTGCACTAGGGCGCAGACGGCGCCATCGATGCCGCCGACGACGAGTTTTTCCCAAGACTCCATATTTAATTGACTTAGAAGGCCCGCCGATGGCGCCCTCGAGGACGCCGACGGAGGGATCGTGTCCAACAATGCATTGGATGAGGATGAATTTTGGAGGGGTACTTAGGCAAGTCTTGGGAAAACTCATCCACAACTTTAAAAAAAGATTTTAACCAAAAATGGATGAGGCTCTGAAGGCATTAGAGGTCCTGGAGGTTAGAGAGGTTCCACTAGTGTGTAGAGAGTAGTGTAGAGAGCCTAATTGTGAGGAATTCTTCGAGAGATTGTAAGAGTAGAGGGAAGTGAGAGATTTCTTCCTCCTTGCCGCTTCAAAGAGGAATTCTGTGTACTGTAAAGAAAGAAAGAGATTCAGAGGAACTTTAAGGAGTTTGCTTGGGGATAAATTAGAGATAAGTGTTATTTACTTATTATAGTTTGTATGACTTTGCTTTTATATACTAATTCCAAGTTTTGTTGTGTTTTCTCCATGAGATCTGAGTAGTTTTCTCTATCTTTCTCTTTATCTTTAGATTTGTGAAATGATGATTTGAATTGGTTGAGCCATGAAAATGTTAAAGAAGTTGTGATGATCTTTTCACTTATATCTTAATTTACTTTTGTTAAAATTTGTTGAGTTTTACAACTAAAGTGAATATTACATCTGAGATTCAGGGAGGTCAAATCTCTTGGAAATTGGGTGCAAATAAATAGGGAAATAAAATTATCGGGCGTAGAATTAAAAATTTTAGAGTGACAGACTAAAATCCCCAATTCGGTATGCCTGGACCAAAGGATAAAGAATAGGTATGCTTCTATTTGGCACAACACAATTTGAACTGATTCACTTTATCTATTTACTATAATTTCTTGGCAAGGAGACGAATGCTTTCTTATATATTGAATATCACATTAAAACCTTTATTAGTATAATTAGTTATTTAAGAGTTATTAAAATTACATATTTATTTCAATTGCCTATTAGTGACAGATAAGCAATTTGAATTCCTTTGTTGCGAATAAGTATTGCTTTTCTAAAATCTTAGTTCGTAGCTTCTAATATTACTCCCTGTGGGATCAATATCTAGGACTCCATTAGAGCCCTATATTACTTGAGCGATATGTATACTTGTGTTGATAAATGTGACTTTACCATTATTGAATATTTTATATATACATCTTTATC
>NW_018219037.1:2555-3589 GCF_001263595.1 Phalaenopsis equestris
CAATATTAAATACTTGTATTTTTAAGCATATATAAAGTCGTTGTCAAGTTTTTGGCACCATTGCCGGGGAGTAAATAAGAATCATAATTAGAGTAACGGACAAACTAAGATTATGAGAAATTTTTACTTGAATTGCAAATTATTTTCATATTTAGTTAACTTTTTTACTTTGTACTGATTTCAAATTGTATGATTAAATTTGGACCTGAAAATCTTATACTCTACGATTCAAAACTAGAACGCACTGTTAGAAAAATTAGAAGATTGAGAAGAGAACCTAGAAATTTTGATACAATGGAAAACAACATGAACAATCAAGGAGTAGAAAATGAACACCAACCTAGACCCCTACGAGATTATACAAATCTTATAGCAGATGAAATTCACATATCTATCCAAAATCCTGGTGTAGCTACTAACTCATTTGAGCTTAAACATGCTATTATCCAAATGGTACAAAACAATCAATTCAGAGGTACACCAAATGAAGATCCTAATTTACACCTCGTTAGTTTTTTAGAACTGCGTGCTACATTTAAATATAACAGAGTTTCAAACGATGCTGTTAGACTTAGAATTTTCCTTTTTCACTTAGGGATAAGGCTAAGATGTGGTTAAATTTGTTAACACCATGATATATTAGAACTTGAGGAGAACTTTCACAGAAATTTCTATCCAAATATTTCCCTTCATCCAAAATTGCTAAACTTAGAAATGACATAACATCGTTCTGTCAGATTGATGGAGAGTCAATAATGAAGCTCGTGAGAGATTTAAAGATCTTCTTAGGAAGTGCTTTAATCATTCGTTACCAGATTGGTTGATAATTCAATTTTTTTATAATGGATTAGTGAGAACACTTAGATCTATTATAGATGTTGTGGCTGGTGGTTCTTTAGTATCAAAATCTTTTGATGAGGCTTATTCGTTGATAGAAGAGATGGCTACCAACAATTTTCAATGGCCCTCTGAAAGGGTAAATCCTAAAAGAGTAGCTAGTATCCATGATTCTGATGCAATATCTATGTTAGCTT
>NW_018219037.1:5037-5393 GCF_001263595.1 Phalaenopsis equestris
TATTCTGGACAAATTAGAAAATGAAAAATTAGATTATGTTCAGGAAAGATTTGAGATGCTGGATATTACTAAAAATGCTAATAAGAATCTAGTTCCGTCAATTTTAAAACCACCTGAACTTAAGTAGAAAATATTGCCTAATCACTTGAAGTATGTGTTTCTGGGAGACTCGTCTATATTACTTGTTATTATATCTTCAGAATTAAATGATTTACAAGAGCAAAGACGGTTAGATACATTGAAAAGATATAAGAAAGCTTTTGGTTGGACCTTAGTAGATAATTCGATTTGTATGCATAAAATTATACTAGATGAATAATATAAACTAAGAGTTGATCCACAAAGGAGATTAAACC
>NW_018219037.1:5577-7196 GCF_001263595.1 Phalaenopsis equestris
TTTGCATTGATTATAGAAAAATTAACACTGCCATTAGGAAAGATCACTTCCCTTTACCCTTTTTAGACCAAATAGTAGATAGACTTGTTGGGCACAAATATTGTTATTTTTTATATGGATATACCGGTTACCATCAAATTCCTATTGCTCCTGAGGATCAAGAAAAGACCACATTTACTAGTTCTTTTGGAACTTTTGCTTTTCGAAAAATTCCTTTTGGATTATGTAATGCACCTGCAACATTCCAGAGATGTATGATGTCAATATTTAGTAAGTTGATTCATGATGGATTAGATGTATTTATGGATGCTTTCTCTGTATTTAGAACATCATTTGACGCATGCTTAAATTATCCTGAAAAAGTTTTAGAGTTATGCAAAAGAATTAATTTATTTATAAATTGGGAGAAATATCAATTTATGGTTCCAGGAGGAATTGTATTAGGGCATAAAATTTTGGAAGATGGTATGGAAGCAGACCCTGCAAAAATTCAAGTTATATCTAAACTAACACCTCCTACGAAGGGTTAGAAGTTTTCTTGGACATGTTGGTTTTTACACGCATTAGATTAAAGATTTTTCAAAAATTACCAAAACTCTATGCCAACTTTTAGAAAAGGATAAGAAATTTGATTTACTAAAGACTGTTTAAATACCTTTGAGTTATTAAAAGAAAAGCTAATCACAACCCCTATAATAGTTTCACCTAACTGGGAGAAACCATTCGAACTGATGTGCGATGCTAGTGATTATGCTATTGGAGCTGTTCTTGGACAAAGGTATGATAACATTTTTAAAGTTATATACTACACTAGTAAAACTCTTAATGATACTCAAATTAGCTACACTATTACTGAAAAAGAGTTACTGGCTATTATGTATGCTTTTGACAAACTTAGATCTTATTTAATTGGGACTAAATGTGTTGTGCACACTGATCACTCTGCTATTAAATATTTGATGCAAAATAAGGATGCCAAACCAAGGTTAATTAAATAGATACTTTTGATGCAAGAATTTGAACTTATGGTGATTTATAGAAAGGAAACTGATAATCAAATTGCTAATCATTATAAGGAAATACCCTGCTGTTGAAAGAGATAATGATTGTTTTTGCATGGAAATTAGTGAACATTTTATTGAATGAACATTTTAAAGAATATTTTGAAGAGAAAGAACAATTTGAAGACAGTGATGAAGTTATTTTGGAATAAATAGAAAATGAAGAATTAGATTATGTTCAGAAAAGATTTGAGATGTTGGATATTACAGAAAATGCTTATAAGAATCTAGTTCTGTCAATTATAAAACCACCTAAACTTGAGTTGAAAATATTACCTAGCCACTTGAAGTATGTGTTTCTGGGAGACTCATCTACATTACATGTTATTATATCTTCAGAATTAAATGATTTGCAAGAGTAAAGACTGTTAGATACATTAAAAAGATATAAGAAAGCTTTTGGTTCGACCTTAGCTGATATTAAGGGAATCAATCCTTCGATCTGTATGCACAAAATTATACTAGATGAACAATATAAACCATGAGTAGATCCATAAAGGAGATTAAACCCATTGATGAAAGAAGTAGTTAAGAAGGAAATTTTGAAATGGTTAGACA
>NW_018219037.1:10736-14083 GCF_001263595.1 Phalaenopsis equestris
CCAAGTATCCTATGAAAATTAGGAAAATGTACTTCTACCTTGGAAGCCTTTGGACCCAACTGAGAGATTCCCAGCCTATGAAGATGAAAATGATATGATTATTATGGTAGATCAATCATCTCAGAATTCACTGTCAATTCAAACTTTAGTTCCTGACAAGACACTGGTGATCCTGTGCAAAATCAAGAAATTAGAGAAGGAGGTACAAAATGTCATGAATGCAATTAATAATATCTCTAATTTCTTCGATCATCTAGACTGGAGGATAAAAGAACATTTTCTCACTCTATACATATAGAAGATAGTTTGATAAGGCTGATGAGAAGATGAAATTGATAGAAGATGACTCTACTGAAGAATTTCCATACCGACCCTTCTATAACCTCTTCGTTCATGTGCAGGCAATGGGTGATCTCAGAGGAGAATCTATCACTGAATCTGAAGAATGGTAGATTTACATTGCTACCTGTCTATCTATGTATGTAATTTGATTTGAACTTTGCATTTGTTTTGCTTTAGAATTATGCTTTTAGATCTCTGTATAGTTGAGACTGAGCATAGGATGTTTGTTTTTCAGCATTTTGAGTGTTGTGGCTTGGATTGCGATGTTGAATTGATGTATTAAGTTTGAGAAAATACCAAACTTAGGTGTGTTGTGTAACGTATATTGTACCCCTTGAAATGTATATATAATTGTGATGTTTTGTGTTGTGAAAGATTATTTGTAATAAGTACATCATTTAATCACTTTAAAATTATGTCTATAATGATTGAACGGATGTCGTTGAGGCTTGAAATTGATCGAAATTGCAAAAATCTTGAAATTGAACCAAATCAGTAGAGCCCGCTGATGGCGGACTTTTCCCGAGACTTAGGATATAATTTCAATAGAGCGCGCCAACGACGCCGAAGACCCCGCTGACGGTGAGATCTCAAAAAAAACCCTTTAACTGTGATTTTGACCAGTCAACCGCCACTATTCATCATCTTCTTCCTCTGAAAAATGTAATTTTCGACTTAGAGCTTGAGAGATCTTGGATTTGGGGCGATTTCAAGGCATTTAGACACCGGATTTGATCATCTCTTGGTAAGAGCTTCACTCCAAACTAAAAATATTTGATTTTCACATGAATTTCTTTCACATTGAGGAAATCTGAAAAAAATTGAGAATGTGAAGAAAATATTTGGAAGAAATTCATGGAACTTAGTGTTGAACTCTTAGAATTACTCTTGAAAGCCATTATTTGCATATTTAAAGTATATTTTAAAATTTTTTTATAATTTTGATTAGATTGAAATGGCTCCATGACAAAAGAGACAACTTAAGTTTGTCGAGTTTCGCTTCGTCAATGCAAAGGCCCAATCAAGATTTACTTCAGTATTTAAAGGAAAAAAGTGTATACAAGATTGAGTTTTTGAGAGTCCGGGAGGAGAAATTGAACGAGTTATTACCGAGAGGATGTGGGAGAACTTCTGTTACACCACCAATAAAGCTGTTGCAAATATTGTGAAAGAGTTTTATGCCAAAGTGTTCTATTCTGAAGATGGAATCATTCAAGTGCGGGGATTTTCGGTTGAATTTAGTGCTGCCCGCATTAACTCCTTTTACGAAGTCCCAAACTCCTATTACTACCACTATGAAATCCTTCAATACTATGGAAGGCCCACTGAATGTTGTAATCAACTTTCTCATTGATGGGAAAGGAACGTGGAAGATTAAGCAACGAGAACAGGTAAATTTTTTTGCTTCTATGTTGAATGCCACATCTAAAGTGTGGCACTATTTTATTTCCTCTACTATGTTACTGACTTATCACCATAGTGAGGTAATAAGAGATAGAGCTATTTTGAATTTCTGTATTCAGAATAATAAAAATATAAATGTGGGGAGAATCATTTTTAAGAATATATTGACCACGGCAAGAAGTGAAACAAGTGGAGGTCTTGGACATCCTGACCTCATTTATGCACTTTGCCAACTTTCTAGAGTATAAGTTGGAGATGATGAGGAATGGGTTTACCCTATGAAACCCATTAGTAAAGCTAATTTGATTACTTATGAATCCCATAAAAAATGGAGAATTGGGAGGAGTCAAGAACTTTCTACTAGTAGAGATATCCCCTCTACTAGTTATGACCTTCCACCTTCTAGTTCCCTACCCTAACTGATTTGATGAATGAGTTGACATTGCATCGAAAGAGTATAGAATTAATAAATGAAAGGATTAGAGTTTTAGAACATCGCCATGATTATGATAGTGAGTACCTTCAGGGAATTCAAATTTTGAGATAGCTTATTATGAAGTTCAGGCCCGACGCTACAGAGGTGAGCAAGATGTTACTTTTCCTGAGTGCCCCCGATATACTCAGTATCAAACCAATCCACCAGCTGATCAAGGAGATAGCTGATCAAGGAGATGAAGAATGAAGATATAGTTTGGGATTTTGATATCTGAATATAGTTAATGTACTTGTACTTTTACTTTTACTTTTATGATTGTCATTTTTGTACTAGAAACAAATGTTTGTTTGTACTTTTATTTTTATTGTTATAATTGGATAATTTTTAATTATTGTTTTAAATTTTTAGTGAGGTAGTTAAAAGTTGCATGTGTAGGATAATGGATGTTGATTAGTGCTTTGTGAATTGTAATGTGATGTGATTTTCATTTTTTGCATTTTAATTGTAATTGTTTTGTTAGTATTGTGGATGTGTTAGTGAAATATATGTTTGTTTAATGTTTATGATGTTTGTTTAATGTTTAGTTTTGTATTTATTTCAAAATTTCATTAATCAAAAAATTCTCTAATGATTTATATGTGTAGAAAGCTCCTAATGTTACAAACCAGGTGAAGTAGAAATTTTGAGGACTGCAAAAATTTCTGAGGTATGATGGCAGAATGATGAAAATGCCTAAAATAATGAGGTATGATTTATATTTAAAATTTTTCTTTCCACTTGTATCATTTCTTATTGAAAAATTTAACCTTCGGGGAGGGAAGAAAAAGATTAACTATTAGATGTCCTCTATTTAAATATTTTCAAAAATTATTAATTTGATTTTATGTAGTGAATTTAATTCAGGTAACTATATTTTGTAAATATTTAAATATTATGGTAGATTTAAAGGAATATTTTTGTAATGAAAATTATTTTTTTTAGATTAAAGATATTTAGTATAAGATAATAAGACTATAGTTAACTATTTAAAGTAAAGGAAACAATATTTTGAAGTATTAAGAATCTGGAAATTCATTTGAGAAGAAAAGATTGGGGCTCAGTGATGTAAAAGCTATGAAATATTTATAAAGTAAAAAAATGCTTTCAATTTCAAATTTAGGGAAAG
>NW_018219037.1:14364-15288 GCF_001263595.1 Phalaenopsis equestris
TGAACTTATATTTATGGATTAGATCTTTTACTAGTAGTGTTCTCATGAAGTTCCTATCATTTGAATATTCTAAGTGACTTAATATTACAACATATAGTCATTCTTGAAATGAATAGAAAACTAGAACTCTTAAACTTGATGACTAGATAATTTTGTAGCTACAGAGTTAATTTAATTACTAGAATTGTTTCTAAAAATCTCACTATGGTATTTTCTTAGATCAAACTTATAGTATTTCTGAATTAAAACCTTACTACCATAGATCATAACTTTTATATAGTACTAAAATTACTTGAGGACAAGTAATAGTTAATTTTGGGGGATTTTGACCAAAGGAAAATATGTTTAGATTTTTATACCTATTTTATACTGTTTTTTATGATATTGCACTTTAAAGAAAGGTATTTTTTATGTTTTTTTGCAGAAATGATGAATTAGGGTCATTGGCAAAAAGATGCAAAAAGAAGCGAATTTTGAGCGAAAAAGACCAAAATGTGAAGATTTGAACTAGGGCGCCAACGGCGAGCCAAACGGCACTGACGGTGAAACGGCACCGACGGTGAGAAATTCTCGAGACTCCAGATTTAATAATTTAAAAGGCCCGCCAACGGCACCCTCGAGGCCGCCGACGACGAGATTGGTGGTTATGTCCAACAATGCATTGGAAGAGGACGAATTTTGGAGGGGTCTTAGGCAACTCTTGAGAAAACTCATCCACAACTTTAGAAAGAAGCTTTTGGCCAAAAATAGAAATGGGTGAAGCATTGGGAGAGTAGGGAGTTAAGTCTTAGGGAAGTGTAGAGAGTCTAATTGAGAGTAATTCTTTGAGAAATTGTAAGAGTGGAGGGAAAGTGAGAGATATCTTCCTCCTTGCTGCTTTGAAGAAGAATTTTGTGTACTGTAAAGAAAGGAAGAGATTCAAAG
>NW_018219037.1:15569-54358 GCF_001263595.1 Phalaenopsis equestris
TACATCCAAGATTCAGGGAGGTCAAAGCCCTTGGAAGTTGGGTGCAAATAAATAGGGAAATAAAATTATCGGGTGTAGAATTGGAGATTTTAGAGTGACAGACTAAAATCCTTAATTTGGTCCTATCGTTTGGGTGTTGAAGTGTAGATGTTATCCCTCAGGCGAGCAGAACGTGTGAACTCTGAAGTGAGAGCCGGTATCCTCCCAGCCTAGCCGCAGATTTAGTAAACAAGCACAGGAATCTTTATGTCTGGACTAAAGGATAAAGAATAGGTATGCTCCTATTTGGCACAACACAATTTGAACTGATTCACTTTGTCCATTCACTATAATTTCTTGACAAGGAGAAGGATGCTCTCTTATATATTGAATATCACATTAAAAACCTTATTAGTATAATTAGTTATTTAAGAGTTATTAAAAATACATATTTATTTCAATTGCCTATTAGTGACAGATAAGCAATTTGAATTCCATTGTTGCAATTAAGTATTGCTTTTCTAAAATCATAGTTTGCAGTTCTAATATTACTCCCTATGGGATCGATATCTAGAACTCCATTAGAGCCCTATATTACTTGAGCGATTTGTATACTTGCATTGATAAGTGTAACTTTACCATTATTGAATAATTTATATATACATTTTTATCGAATCTATAAATGTTAATAAGTTTTTGGTACCGTTGTTGAGGAATTAAATCTTTTAGCAATAGTATTAAATACTTATATTTTTAAGCATATATAATGTCTCTGTCATGTATGATCATGCTGTAAATAAGATTGATCCCCAGCTTATCACATTTGCACAAGATCTTTCATTTTAGTAGATGACTCTTTTGCCTCCAAAACTAATTTATCATGTTATGTTCTATCTCTTGAAATAGTCATATCTTCCACTCTCGGTCCTAAACGAAGTTTAACAAGTATTTAAGTATAATGTATTTCCAATGGGAATTGTTGGTTCATTTCTTGATAGATAGAATTTTCTTGTGCAAGAAGCTTCCTTTTCATGGATGTAGAAACTACACATCCCATTTTGTCCAAAAGTCAACAGATTGAACATCTTTCTTTTCATGCAATTCTCTTGAACATAGAATATATAATCTGTATTGAAGAGGAATTTTCTTTTAGAAAATTTGGGAATGTGTTATCTTCGTACTCGAGAGATATTAGACAAAACTTATTCTTCTTTGAAGAACATGAGTTCCCAAAAACAATTTTCTCAGATTTCGATGCTTCAAGATTGTTGATTTCATTTCTTTTCTTCTACATTTTAAGAGAAAGATTTTTATTTCTTTGTTGGGTATGTGTTAGTGGAACACTTTTGGAACAAGATCTGCCCTCATATATGGATGGTGAGAAAATATCATCTTCGACATAAACTTTCTTTCCTCTTTGATCAATTTCTTCTTCCATTTTCTCAAAAGTCAATTGTTCTACAGGAAACTCATGAGGTAGATCTTCTTCAAAAAGATGAAAATCTTCATAGAGATTTAAGTTAAAATCTTTGAAGAGTTCTTTAATGATTTCGGACGAACTATTCAGCATAAATTCAGTTTCATCAAACAACCCAAAGTTATTTTGATAGAGGCAAGTATCTTCATTGATTGGTGAATTAAGATCTTGATATTAGGTAAAGACTGAGTTCGGTGAATCCATTGCAGCTTTCTAAAAAATTCAAATGAATGATATGTCAAAAATTATTATAGGCTCATTTTGTAAACTGGGAGTTCGTTATGTTATGTCGTTTTAGTCTTTTCAATATGGAATGTCTATCATAAATATCATGGAATGTCTGTCACAAATAACTCTTATAAACAAGGAGTTAAGTTTGAGAAAAATAATTTTATCTATCAAAAGATGGAATATCTTTAAATGAAGAACAAATTATTTAATGAGAGATGAGAAGAGAGAAAATTCCCAGTGGAGTCGCCGCTGGAAGTCACTGTCACCACCAATTCTCGTTATCATGTTGTCGGTTTTATATATTTCTTGAAGGGTGTTTCCACTCTATTTATCTATTTGATTTTGCTAATATCCAAGTAACTTATTCTTTTGGATCATGTGAAGGATCCTCAGATGTTAAGAAATTCAGAGAAAGAAGGAAAAGGGCTAAAAATAGAAAACAGTAGAAAACAGGAAATGTAGGAATGTTTTTCATTATGGTAAGCTCTATAGAGGAAAAAAATTCTCATATAAGGACAACCACATGAAAAACTAAATAACCAGAGATATAGGTAGATTACCTATTATGAGTTCTTCGTTCTTCTATAGAAGCAAGCTCCTATAGTTAGTTACATCTCAGGCAGTCAAAACTGTCTAAGAAAAATCTTGATTATCGTTAACACTCATTATTCTAAGAAATTTAATGTCAAGATCAAGGAAAGAATCATCAATGTTTGAGCCTAGGGTAATAGGTTTCTAATAATCTGGTTCTACCCTAGAGGTTTTATTTAGTCATTTTTTTTGTTAATGTCATTTTTTTTTGTCATTTTATTTTGTTTGTCTTAGCCCTAGAGGTTTTATTTAGTCATTTTTTTTTGTCATTTTATTTTGTTTGTCTTATTTATGTCATTTGATTTTGTTGTTTTTTTTCATTTTGATGTTTTATTTTTGTTGTTTTGTTGTCTTATTTTTTTATGTTGTTTTATTTTATTTATGTCATTTATTTTTATGGTTTTCCTTTTGTTTTATTGTTTTCATTTTGTTGTTGAGTTTTTTTTAGGTTTACCTTTTCACTTCTGAATGTCATTCTAAAAAATAGAGTTAGCACACCCTAATAACATGCAAAGTAAATTTATTGCGTAATTTGTTCTATGTCTCCAATAAACCTGCAAAACAGAACACGATTAGCATGAAATCAAATTTAAATTTGTCAATTTAGCTGGTTGAATAATTTTTAAAATGATCCGGTCATGATGTCTATGACTCTGTCATCCTAGGGGTCATAATGTATTCAAACCTACTTAGGCTGAAAGGTATTTAAACCAAGACCAAAAGATTCTTGTTAGCAACCACAGATTGCATCGTCCAAGAAATCTTCATGGATCTGAAACACAGCTGTTCAAGTTGCATTCAGTGATCTTTGTTCATTAGGGTTCAATTTAAGTTTTAGTGTCTTAATGGGATTTTAAAGGCTGGAAGATTTTAGGTTGTTTATGATTTATTAACAGATTGATTTTTTTTCATTTTTGTCATTCTATCATTTTTTTTTGTAAGATGACCTAATCAAGATCCCATGGTTCAATCGTCTCTGGTCATTGTGTTTCCAGTTTGATTAACCACACGTGGCTGGAAGATATTTTGTTAGCAACCATGGGTTACCTCCTCCAAAATATCTTCTCAAATCTACTTGTTTTTTCAGGTTCAAGTTTAAATTTTAATGTCTTTTAAGGTGAATTTTATTGCATTTGTTTTTATGTTAATGGGTTGATGAGTTCAATTTTTGTGTCGGTGAATTAGAGCATCCATAATGTCATTTATTTTAGGTCTGATGTCGGTTAGACCTAAAGAATTTTGATTAAGTCTAATTTAGATTAGACTTAAGATTTAGGTTTAATGTTGGTAAAACATAAGGATTTATGTTGTTTGGGTTCAATTTAGATAGAATCTAAAGTTTAAGATTGTTTAAGTCCAATATAGGTATGACTTAAGATTTAAAATGGTTTAAGTCCAATTTAAGTATGACCTAAGGTATGGAGATGATTTAGGTTTAATGTAAGTAAAACCTAATGTTTAAGATGATTTAGATCCAATTTTAATTAGGACATCAAGTTTGATGACTTTTAGGTTCAATTTTGATAAAACCAAAGTTTAGGTCCAATGTCGGTAGGACTTAAGATGATTTAAGTTCAATGTAAGTAGAACCTAAAGTTTAATTTAGTTTAAATCCAGTTTAGGTAGGACCTAAGGTATGAAGACGGTTTGGGTTCAATGTAGGTAGAACCTAAGGTTTAAGATGATGTAAGTCCAATGTAAGTAGGACTTAAGATGATTCAGGTTCAATGTAGGTAGAACCTAAAGTTTAAGATGGTTTAGGTTCAATATGGATTGAACCCAAGAATTAAAATAGTTCTTAATCTAATGGAGATAGGACTTAAGGTTAGGTCTAATGTAAGTAGGACATAAAGTTGGTTTAGGTTCAATATGGATTGAACCTAAGAATTAAAATAGTTCTTAATCTAATGGAGATAGGACTTAAGGTTAGGTCTAATGTAAGTAGGACATAAAGTTGGTTTAGGTTCAATATGGATTGAACCTAAGGTTTGAAATTGTTCTGAGTCCAGTACAAGTAGGAATTATGGTTGATTTAGGTTCAATATGGATTTAACCTAAGGTTCGAATTGTTTGTTAAGTCCAATGAATGTAGGACTTATGGTTGATTTAGTTAATTCTAATTTAGGTTAGACTTAGGGTTGACTTAGGCTCAATATGGATTGAACATAAAGTGTATGTTGATTGTTGACTTAGGTTAAAGTTGTGTTCAACCTAAGTATTTAATTTGACTTAGGTTCAAGTTGGGTTGAACCTAAAGGTCTAGGTTGTCTTAGGTTCCATGTGGATTAAACTTAAGGTTTAGGTTAATTTAGGTTCAATATAGATTCAACCTAAGCTTTAATTTGATTTAATCCTAGTTGAATATTAGACTTAAATAGGGTTTAGGTTTGCTTAAGCCTAATGTAGTTAAGACTTAAAGTAGTTAACTAGGTATAGGTAGAATTTAGACCTAATTAATGTTTATTTTTCTTAGTCCTAATACTGTTAAGGTTTAAAAGGTTAATTAGGTCTAATTGAGGTTTAGGCCTTATTATGGTTTATTTATGTTAAGCCTAACGTAATTAAGGCTTAAAATGGTTAATTAGGTCTAATTGGGGTTTAATCCTAATTAGGGTTTATTTTTGTTAAATTAGAGAGTTAATTAGTTCTAATTGGGGTATAGCCTAGTTAGGGTTTAATTATGTTAAGCCTAATGTGATTAAGGCTTATAGAGGATTAATTAGGTCTAATTGGAGTTTAGTCCTAATATGGTTTATTTATGTTAAGCCTAATGCAATTAAGGGTTAAAAGGGGTTAATTAATACTAATTAGCGATTAGACCTAATAAAGGTTTATTTATATTAAGCCTAATGTGATTAAGGCTTAAAAAGGGTTAATTAGGTCTAATTGGGGTTTAGGACCTAATAGACCTAATTAAGGTTTAATTGTGTTAAGCCTAATGTGATTAAGGCTTAAAAGAGGTTTATTAAGTCTTAATTGGAGTTTAGACCTAATTAAAGTTTATTCATGTTAAACTAAAAAGTTAATTAGGTCTAATTGGGGTTTAAACCTAATTAGGGTTTATTTATGTTAAGCCTAATGTGGTTAAGGCTTAAAAGGGGTTAATTAGGCCTAATTTGGGTTTAGACCTAATTAAGGTTTAATTTGTCCTAAACCTAATATTGTTAAGGTTTAAAAGGTTTAATAAGGTCTAATTTAGGTTTTGACCTAATTAGGGTTTTAGTGAAGTTTGGGTTTTCCTGAATTGAATCTAGATGTCTGAGTTTGGTTTGAATCCATTTGGGGTTGGATCTAGATTTTAACCTAAGTCTATATGGATTAGTCCTAAGTGTTATGTGAGTTTGAACTCAACGTTTGAAATTTTGATTTTGGGTCTATAGGGATTAGACCCAATAGTTTTGAGGAGATGGTTAAACCCCATGTTGGTTAAGGTTTGGGTTCACCTTGGATCTAGTTTGGGTGTCAAATCTAAGGGTTAGGGTTCGGTCAATCCTATATGTTATTCAAGGTCAAGGTTCAAGCCTAAGAATTTTTAGGGTTTTAAATGTAAATTTGGAATTTACAATTTTTACCCTAAGTGGTAAAATTGTTATTTTAAATTTTTCGATAGTTAAAAATTGTCATTTAGAGTTTGAAATTGTCACTCTAAATATTCTAACCATTTTTAAATTTAATTTCCAATTTCTTGATTTTTTATAATTATTTCAGAAATAATTACAAAATTTGATATAAATTAGAAAATTGGACTCTAGGGAATTTCGCAGCCTTGGAAAAATTAGGAAATGTCCCCAATGACATAAAGGTTGATTCCTAAAAATTTCATATTTTTATTATTTATAATTTTTAAAAATTAAATTACTCCAGAGAGTAATTAATTAATTAAAAATTAACTATAATTCATTAATTTTTAATTTCACTTCCATAATTTTCTCCCCATTTTCTTAAATTCAAGTGTATTTTTGTCATATTTTTTTGTGTTTTTTTTATGTCAAGATATGAGTTTATGAAGTTTAATAAGATTATTTGGATTTAATTTAAACCCTACTTAAACTAATTCCATGTGGCACTGACCGGATCATCAGATCTGTTGAAGAAAGGAGTAGCAGTGCATTATTGGGAGCACTTCACACCCGACAGCACACAAGGCCTGCGGTTCTGTTTGTTTCATATGTACAGATCTGCAGTCCGGCTTGATCAGAGTTGTACATTTCCAATACACAAAAATGGATGGCATTTGTTCATCGTCCCAAAAGGGAGATGAACCGAGAGTTATTTGTTATTAGGGCTTAAGATCTCCCGAGATCTTGCACCAAATTCAATTTTTTTTATTCCTAACGCATCATCACATCATAACAAACACATCAATAAAGGCACTTAGACATGATATGACGATCCTCTTCACAATTTCTAAAAATCAAGCTGAAATTAGGTTTAGATAACATACCTTAGCCTTAGAAAATGAAACTTTGATTGCAAAAATTCTAGAGCTTTGCTATGCGTTTGGAAAGCTTTCCCTTGATTCAATCTGAGCTGATGTTGGGTATTGGTATATGCTTGATGAAATGGGGTCACGAGTTCAGCTAGGAGCGGGTTAAAGTCAATAAGAAAGGCCAATTTTGATTGGATACCTCTTTGTAGAGCCTAAGGAAACTTTTGGAAGAGTTGATTTGGAGTTTTAAATGGGTTTATGTCAAACACGAAAACTGCCCTGAAATTAGACCTCAAAATTGGAGCTCATTGTGTGAGTTCAAAGGCTAATTCTATTGGGGTTTTATTTTCTAAGGTATGGAGAACACTATTTGTCTTAAGTTTTTTAGGGATTGGACAGTGTATGCTAGTCTCTCTTCATAAAAGTTCTCAAGTTAGCTTTTTATAGCCATTAGAGGTGGCTATAAATCTCGGAATTATTTGGGGAAGACTAGTAATGGCTTATGAAGACAAAGAGATAAGCTCTATGACTAAGGATAACCATGGATGAGTGTTCCTAAATGATATCCATGATAATCCTTCATAATGTGAGGATTTGGCCATGGTTTTGTCTTGATTTCATTGGGTGAAAAAAGAAGCGGTGAGGACTTTGAGATTCAGCTAGCTTGAACTTATCCACCTAAGCATATGAGTCATGTATTTGGCTTAGGTAAGAATGACACAAAGCCTCCCTTCCCTCATTTCCATGGCTTAGTCATGATGAATTCAAACATGGTCAGGATAATAACTTGAATAAGCTTTCTCCTATTGGATAAAGAGTATAGTGAATGATGACCTCACCATGTCTTCCTTCCATGGATTAAGGAATGACACCTCCATCATCCATTCATAATGGCCTCATGATGACCTTTGACTTGGGTCAAAAATTATGGTTCATGGGTCTTTTATGAGTTTTTGTCATGTCATGATAGGTCTCATGGGTCATGGGTGACCCATTAACAATATTTCGTAAGGTGAATTTATGGTTTAAGTGTAAAGCATGGGTTTAGGGTTGTCATGAGTTTGTCTTGCCATACGCTTAAACCATGATTTTAAACTTAAATCTTAGGTCTAATAATCTTTAATTTTGCTCTCTTTAATTAATTAAATGATTAATTAATCCAGAGACAAAAACAATTTGATGAAAAAAACAAATTTTTACCAAAATAGTAAAGTTGACCAAGTTTGACCAAGTTTGGCCATGGTTGACCGTGATGGTCAAAATGACCATATGATTATTATTTGGGCCCATGGTTGACCAAATGGTCAATGTGGTGACCATGAGGTTCAAAATTGATCATTTGACCAAAATTTGACTAATGGGGTCTACGGATAATTAAATGGTTCAGTTTGACCAATTTGGTATTTGGGTTGACCAAATAGTGCAATTTGATCAAGGTTGAGCAAAGTTGAACATTTCAACTAGAGTTGACCAATTTGACCAAATTTGACCAATTAAGTCCTATAGTTAGTCATTTGACCAATTTTAAGTCAAAATTGACCAAATTGTCAAGTTTGACCAATTTGACTTTAGGTTTGACCAAATGATCAATGTGATGACTATTGGGTTAAGGGTTAACCAAATCAGAGTTTGTCATTATTGGTTTGAATGTGGTTTGAATACTAAAGGAGTGTAATAAGATTCAATGCAACCTTCAGAATTTTGGGTACCCTAGGTGAATTCACAAAGGGGTCAATGTCAGTAATCCCCTCTTCCCAGGTTGAATTTTGGTGGTCGTGAATATCACTAAGTTTTAAGAGGTGTCTAAGGATCTTGAGTTGAAGTAGGTGACTCAAGGCTTATTTTTTCCATGTGTATCAGTTTAGAATCCTCACAAAAGTGAGGTCAATAGTACCCCTAGTGTGAATTTTTATTATTAATTTTTTATTATGCGCACTAGCCATTGAATACAATTTGGGCCAAGTTTTTGGCAATCATTTGGAGTTAAAAAATCTTCATAGTTGCGGATTGGGTCAAGTTTTTGGCAGCGTTGCCCAGATAGCGACGTAAATTTTTATTGACTTAAATTTTTTTATATTTGAACTATAGATTTATTTAAAGAAAATTTAAACTTAGTTTTAGTAATTTTAATTTTTCAAAAATCATAAAAACATAAGAAAATTGACAAAAACAGAAAAATTAAAAAAAAATTAAAAAATCAAAAATCAAAATTTTCAAAAGTTTTTTTTTTTGTTGATTTATTTTTTAAAACTTTATCTTTTGTATGTGTAGTTCAGGATTTGAAGGTTTAGGGCGCTATGATTCTAAATTAGAACGAACTACCAGAAAAAATTCAAAAATAAAAAGGACTTCACAATTCTCAAGAAATGATAAACATATTACAAAATAACATTGAGATTCAAAATGTTGAAAATGAACATCATAATTTACAAAGACATTTAAGGGATTATGCAAACGCTACAACAGATGAAATTAATTTAAGTATTAAAATCTCAGTTGTAGTGGCTAACTCGTTTGAACTTAAACCCGGAATCATACAAATGGTACGAAACAATCAGTTTGGGGGAACACCATCTGAGGATCTAAATTTACATTTAACAAGTTTTCTAGAATGTGTGCTACATTTAAATATGATGGTGTATCCAACGACACTCAAACTTAGAGTTTTTTCCTTTTTCCTTAAGGGATAAAGATAAGATGTGGTTAATTCATAAGCACCTGGACTTATTAGAATTTGGGGAGACTTAGCAAAAAAAAAATTAGCTAAGTACTTTCCTCCTTCAAAAATTACAAAGCTTAGAAATGATATTACTTATTTTACTCAGTTTGAAAGAGGGCCAATATATGAAGCTTGGGAAAGATTTTAAGGAACTCCTCAGAAAGTGTCCACATCATGCTCTACCATACTGGTTAATCATTCAATTTTTTTATAATGGGTTAGTAGGATCCCTCAGATCTATCGTAGATGTTGTTGCTGAAGATTCATTAATGTATAAACTATTTGATGAAGGCATTGCTTTAATTGAAGAGATGGCTACAAACATTTTTCAATGACCCCCTAAAAATGTAATCCAAAGAAAGTAGCCAGTGATACACCAAAAAAGTGCCATTTTATGTATAAAGTTTATGCTTAAATTTGGTGATATTGTACTTTAAAGAAAGGTATTTTCATTTTTTGTCGCAAGTATAATGATTTTAGGCATTTGGAGCAAAAAGGAGCAAAAAGGAAGAATTTTGGAGTCAAAATGCAGTCTTTCAGCATCCTGGCGCCAGAGGTGCCATTTTATAGAGAAGAGGTGCCATTTTATAGAGAAGAGTTGTCAGAGGTGTGAGAACTGGCGCCAGAGGTGCCATAATCCTGAGAACAGCACAAAACTCCAATAAACAGGGGCCAAAGGTGCCAAAGACGAATTAAAACAGATTGTGGTGGTTATTGACTATTTTTTAGAGCTTCTAGAAGGCTTCAATTAATTTAAATGCCCCATGGAGTGGTTTAATGCATTTAGACACTTTGGAAAGGCTCTTGAATGAAGAGATATGTCTCTTGGGCGAAGGGATTTGTCTCTTGATCTGAAGAGGTGTGCCTCTTAGTTAAAAGGAGGGAATTTTAAATTCCTTTGAAGACAAGGCTGACGCCCATATAGTGAATTCTAGTGAGGTCTTTTGTGTGTGGTGGAGAGTGTGTGGGCGAGCGGTGTGAGAGAGAGGAGTAAGTTGTTGTGGCGTGACATGTATTGGAGGAAGAGTTAGGTTTTTCTTCTAGAGTTGTAAGAGGAGAGGGAAGGTGAGAGATTTCTTCTTCATTTCATTTTTAAGAGAGAATTGAGTGTGATTGTAAAGAGAGAAAGTGCTTAAATAAAAATTCAAGGGATTTTCTTGAGAAGGAGTGTGAGATAAGTTGTTTTATTTCCTTTCTTTATTTTGTAAACTAGTTTTTATATATAAAATCCATGTTTTGTTGTATCATTCTCATGAATTTTAAGTAGTTTTTTTATCTTTCTACCTACAATAAGATATGATTTTGTGAAGAATTAATTTTGTTGTGTAAGGTTTTAAATGTCAATAAATTGTAATGATTCAAACTCTGATCTTCATTTACTTTTCATTCTAGCCAATTGAAATGGTAAAATTTGTTGAGAAACATAAGATCCAAAAGGATTATGCTTTCTACAATAATGTAAGAGTCACATTAAATTTCATGGATGAGAATGTAGTCCATGGGGTTAAGTGCAAATAAATAGGAAAATATATTTTGATGAGCGCATAATTGAAGATTTTATGGTGACAGACTAAAATCCTCAATTTCATCCAGTTGTTTGGAAACTAAAGCGAGATTATTAGCCTTCAGGGGAGGGAGAAGTGGGAGCTCTAGAGTGGGAGCCAATATCCTCTCAACCTAACCACAGATTTAGGGATCGAACTCTGGATTAGCCATTGTTCTTTATGCACTCTCAGAGGGTAAAGAATATGATTGCTCCTATTTGGCACAATACAGTTATATATATATAGTTTAAAATGATTTTAGTTACTTCATGAACCATAAACTCATTGTAAAGGAGAATGATGATTTCTTAAATTTGTACTCTTCATTACAATGCATACAAAAAACCGTGCATCAGCCAGCATTCATGATAATGATGTTATTTCAATAGTTGCATCTCAAGTTGTTGCGTTATCTAGGAAAATAGATCCAATTTAAATGAAGTTTTCTCAAACACCTTATGTGATCGAAGAAAATTCATTAGAACAAATGATTGATTCTCAAACTTTATTAGAAACTATAAATTCTATTAATAGACCAAATAACCCTTATTCTAACTATTACAACCCAAGTTGGGAAAACCACGCTAATTTTAACTGGAACAACAATTCTAGTGGTGGAAGTCAGTCATGGGTGAACAATCAATTAAAACCATTGGGAAACTGGAGCAACTAGGGTAGTACTAACTATAGAGCTACTTTTCCTCCAGGATGTAGTAGTAGCCAACAAGTTAAGGAGAAGAAGTTGTCAATAGAAGAAGTGATGTTACAAATGGACAATAAATTACAAAGTTGATGTTTTGCTATTCGAAACATTGAGAATTAACTGGGACAAATTGCTAATGCCTTTAGTAATAGGCCTCAGAGAACACTTTCTAGTAATGTTGAGGTCAATCCTATAGATAAAAGTAAAGAACAAGAATAAGTTAAAGTTGTCCAACTAAGGAGTGGAAAGGGATTACATGTTGAATTTCTAAAAGAGTTTGAAGTTGAGAGAGAAAATACTAACACTGAAAAATCGGAGTAAACTATTCCTAAGGAAATAGAAATGCCTATCTCTCCAACTAAGACAAATATAGAAAGACAACCACCTCCTTTTCCTTAAAGACTTAAGCAATAAAAGTTGGATCAACAATTTTCAAGATGTTTGAGATCTTTAAGAAGCTCACAATTAATATCCCAATTTGTAGAAGCTTTGT
The DNA here is from genome assembly GCF_001263595.1 of Phalaenopsis equestris. NCBI lineage: Eukaryota > Viridiplantae > Streptophyta > Magnoliopsida > Asparagales > Orchidaceae > Phalaenopsis > Phalaenopsis equestris. The sequence continues at coordinate 27,736 of NW_018219037.1, forward strand.
AAAAGATGCCAAGTTATGTCAAATTTATGAAAGAAGTTTTAAATAAAAAAAAAGTTCGAAGATTATGAGACTATTGCACTTAGTGAAGAATGTAGTGCAATAATTTAGAAAAAATTTCCTCAAAAAGTTAAAGATCCTGACAGTTTTACCATACCATGTGCAATTGGAGAAAAATTTTGTGGAAAAGCTTTATGTGATCTAGGAGCAAGCATTAATCTCATGCCATTATCTATATTTAGAAGGTTTTGATTTGGAGAGATATCTCCCACTACTATAACCCTATAATTAGATGATCGATCAGTTACTTATCCAAATGGGGTTATATAATTTGTATTAGTTAAAGTGGATAAATTTATCTTCCTTGTTGATTTCATTATTTTAGATATGGAAGAAGATAAAGAAATTCCTATCATACAAGGGAGACCTTTCCTTACTACCGGACATGCTTGGATAGGTGCGCAAAAAGGAGAATTAACCATGAGAGTTAATGATCAGTAAGTTACATTTAATGTGCTTAAATCAATAAAGTATCCTAATAAAGGAAAGATGGTAAATGTTACCTAATAGATATTATTAATTATATGATTGCTAAGCATTATCAATAAAAATGGGAGTCATATAAGAACAGAAATATGAAGTTATATCAAATCAAAAGAATTGGAAAGTGAAATTGAAGGTGACTTTGAAGATAAATCAGATGAGATAAATAAGGATACAAATTATCTTCAGGAAAACTTTGAAATTTAGATATTACTGAGAATAGTAAACCTCAGACTCCTTCTATTGACAAACCTCCTGAATTGGAGATGAAAGTTCTTCCAACACATTTAAAATATGCATTTTTGGGGAACTCATCTACCTTACCAGTTATTATATCTTTAGATTTGACTGCAAAAAAAAAAAGAAAAGTTATTGGAGACATTGAAAAATCATAAGAAAGCCTTTAGTTGGACATAAGCTCATCCTCAAAAGAGATTGGCTTCGAAAATGAATGAAGTTGTTAAGAAAGAAATTTTAAAGTTATTGGATGCAAGAATTATTTATCCTATCAGACAATTCGTGGGATATTCATATTCATTGGCTTCCTAAGAAATGGGGAGTGATTATAGTTGTAAATAAAAAAGAATGAATTAATCTGAACCAGACAAAACACTGGATGACAAATTTGAATCAATTATAGAAAATTAAAAACTACCACTATGAGAGATCACTTTCCTTTACCTTTTCTGGATCAAATTTTGGATAGACTCGCTGTACATCGTTATTTTTGCTTTTTGGATGGATATTTTGGATACTACCTAATACCTATTAGTCATGAGGATCAAGAGAAGATAACATTTACAAGTCCATATGGAGCTTTTACTTTTAGAAGGATGTCATATGTAATGCACCTGCAAATTTTCAAAGATGTGTGATGTTAATTTTATGTGATTTAATTGAGAAAGGAATTGATGTTTTATGGATAATTTCTCTATTTTTGGAACCTCTTTTAATTCATGTCTTGATCATTTAATAAGTTTTCTAAAACACTGTGAACAAACAAAACTTGTTCTCAATTAGGAAAAATAGCAATTTATGGTTTCAAGGGGAATTGTGTTAGGACATAAGATTGTCGACACTATTTTTGGTTGGAGGAGTTGCCCATTGGAAGCTATAGGCCCCCAGAATTGAAATCGTGTGTCCCTCTTTGGAAGGACATTGTAATTTACATATATATATATATATGGTCAAGTTTTTGGCAGACCCCATACTTTTCATAGTTTAAATGAAAGAGCACTATACATCAAACTGTGTATCTATCCCGAAGGATAAACACAAGACCTGAGGATGAGGCTTGATCAAATAAACCCAAAGGATAAACACAAGACTTGAGGATGAGGCTTGATTAAATAAACTAAAAAATATATGACATCCGTTTGGTCTGCAAAACCATTTTATTTGCCAACAATCTCCCCTATTTAATATGAAGAATTAAATAGGGTTTATTTTAAGCTAGGTTTGAAAAAGCCTCCTATAAGGGCAAGCCCCTATAGTTAATTACATGTTAAATGACTGAAGTCACCTAAGAAAACTCTCGATAAAAATTAGGGAATATTATCTTCAAGGAGTTCAAAAGGATAGGATTTTTCAACAAAGTCAGACAAAGAGGTGTGAAATGGGAATGACTCACATTTGGAACATTTTATTGTAAAATTCAAAGGAGGAAGAGCTAGGGGATGTCACAGATCTGGAGGAGAACCTCGGTGACTTCCTAGTCTATACCTTTGTTTGGCTTTAGTTTTGAGGAGAAATTATTTAAATGTTTCATCCTGCCAATTTTATTTATTTAGGGTGAAAGGATCACACAAATAGCCTAGAAGATGTGAGGATTTAGGTACTGATGAACGATAACCTTGGAATCCTAAGACAAGTTAGGGCTTACATTGTACTGCAAAGCTATACAAAGGCTTAAAGATGAGGTGAGGATTTATGTTGCATAAGCAAACAACCTTGAAATCCTTTGGCTTATTGTTTTAATTCTAAAGAAAGAATGGTTTAGCTGGTGTAGACATGTTTTGTTGTTGAAGATGGTCATGCTACCCACCATGCTAGCTCCAAGCTCCTCGTCTTGACGAGTTTAAGTTTTCTAAGGTGTCAGGTTATAATGTCAAATCAGATGGTCTTGTGGTTGAAGTTCTTAAAATGTTATGGGGCATTTTAAAGTTGATTAGAGTGTCACCGGTTAGAATCCTACGGTTCCCTTGTTCCGACACCACTATTTTCTATTGAATTCACTTAGTCCGAATGAAATTACTAAACTTAACTTAATGAGTTCCATACTTTCATTCAGACCGTTGGAAGCCTCGTTAGCAACCGTAGGTTACCTCCTCCAAGGGATTCTTGATTATCCGATAGAGACGTCGTAATTTAGTTGCAATTGTTGTTTTGTGATGTTTGTGATTAAATTTTGAGTTGTCTTATATTTTGAATGTTGTGGCGGTGAATTTTATCTTAGCTGGTTTTAGTTTTGGTTTTTGGTTTTGCGGCTATCCTAACAGTTTTGGTTTTCATGCAGGGTGACACGTTATTTAACATGCAGGTTTGTGTTTTTTGTTCATACATGCAGGTAAGTAAGTACAGTAATGTTTTGAAAAGTAAAGTACAGGGAACTAGAAATCCAGGTAAAATAACTTACAATAAAAGAGTACCTGGACGGTCTTCCCGTCATCTTCAACTAAAACTCAAAATGCATGTGAAAGCATTTATATATTAAAAACATTTTATGTAGAGTGGGAAGATAAGGTTATCAGGGATATAAGGTCTTGGTGATCTACCAAATCCTAAATCATATCTTGGTGAGCCACTATTATATCATTTGAGGATGATTTCATTAAGCAAAACATACTAAGTTTAGTAGACCTCTGAGGTATCCAGAAGGTTAGGAGGAAGAAGCAGGTTCATGCTTCCTTCTCACCACCTGGTGAAAAGTCTCGAGCTCATTTAAACTTATTATGTTCAACGAACATCGATGTTTTGATTATCTCTAAGAGTAGGGTGATTACCATTTCTCATATAATCTGAGAATTATGTGGGTGAAAACCCTTAAAGGGGAAAGTTAATGTTATTAAGACACTTGGCCAATTTTAGTTTTAACTTGGGCTTGTAGTGTTTTAAAGGTGTTCAATTTCTAGCTATATTCACGTTTCTAATCCTCATTCAACCAAATTTGATTTAGCCTAGGTCACTACAAAGCCCTTAAGACCTTGGTGGATATATTAGTAATTTTTGAAAGAAATTGAATTTTAAGTTATAGTAATTAATCACCAAAAGATTTGAATGTCATTTGAACACCAAATAGGGGTATTAAATTAGTGAGTTATTAACATCCAAAATCATACCCCTAAGTCTAGGATTATTTAATTTAATAGACTATTTAATTTTAATGATTTAGGAAATTACAAATTTATCCTTTAATTAAGAAAAGTGAAAAATTTAAGGAAATTGCAAATTTATCCTTTAATTAAGAAAAGTGAAATTGGTTTCTACCAATTAATTCCTTATGTTTTCAATCATCTGAACATGTCAATTAAGATCAAAGATTTCCTATTTCCCTTTCTTGAAATAAAGCCTAAATGTTAATTAAGACCAAATTTCCAAAATTATACTCTTGCCACTCAGGCTCCATCACTTCATAATTCATCAATTTTAATTCAAATGACTTTGTAATTTTTATCCTACCTCACTCATTGGTCAATTAAAATATCATAAGAGAAAATGTGATTTTTCAAAATTTAATTTAATTTATATAATTATTTACATGCAAAAATACGATTTTCCAAGGAAAATTCAATAACTTCACCAAAAATTCTAATCACTTGAAATTTTTACTGGAGGTAGCCAAAGGCCCCATAACCACTTAGACAAAATTTCATGATTTTTTGAGTTTCATTTGAATTATTAGAATTATTTTAAGTTCTGAGGTATTAATTAATTATAAACTATTTTAAATGTGAAAAATTAAGTTTTACATTTTTATTAAATCTTTCTGAGGTCAAAGAACCCAGAGAAATAAATTTCATATTTTTATGATTTTTCTTTCAATTATTAGAATTATTTTAGTGAGAAATTAAGGAAAATCCTTTTTTAGCCTTCAAAAAATATTTTAAGCTTTAAAATAGAAAATTAGGAAAAATATTCCAATTGCTCCTAAGATAAAATTAGGAAAAATATTCCAATTGCTCCTAAGTGCTTAGGAAATAATTTAGAACATTTTCATGAATTTTAATATTTTTATTATTTTTATTATTTTTTAATTACTTAAATATTTAAAATATGCTTAAGAAATGAAAATTTTCTTTTAATTACCATTTTATTTTTAAAAAATTCCTCTGATCACAAAGAACTCTCAAAACCAATTTCATAAATTTTTTAGTTGTATTTTAATTATTATGATTATTTTAAGTGTTAAAAATGTCATTTAACTTAGAAAATCAAATTAAGTTACCAAATGAGCTCCAAATGTTTTGAAATTTTTATAGGGAGTCCTCTAAACTTTAAGTTACAGTGGAGAATTAAAAGCAAGTCATTAAATTTTTATTTTTCCCAAATTTATTTCCTTTGTGTTTTAAGACTATATTTTAGCATTTCATGAAAATTAGGTATGTTCTTATTGACTTAGCTCATGACAAATTTTTCTTAAGGTTCTCTGGTCACAGTGGACCTACCAAAAATTTCTTGGATCTTTCTAAGCAACATACTAATTATTATAAGTAATTCCTCAAATCATATGCATAAACTTGAAAAATACATATCTCCTCATAGGGGTCTGCTCTACCTTTGGAAAAAGCAGAAAAGCAGGGGAGATCCCCCATGACAGAGGCTACAAGTGACCCAAATAGCATTCCATGGTGAAATATTTGAATGCATGGTGAATCAAAACACTAAAAATAGTATTTAATTAATTAAAAATAAAATATACATGAAAAAACTTCAAACCATTTCGACATTGTTCTCCTATATTCACTGAGCACTGGGATATTTTTATTTTATTTTTGTGATTTCTTACACCAGGGTATGGATTTTTGAAGGTAGGGGGTATTTTCTGAATTAAATAAATCCCTATTTTCCTACTTAAACACGCGGCGCCACAGCATCATGCGACGGCTCCGAAGACATGCGTGGTGCACTCCAGTTAGATGCCACCATCCACGTAGCCGCTGAGTCAGCTCGTGATTTATGTATCAAGCTCCCGTACAACACAATCCTAGTTGTTTGTCTGATACACGCGCCATCTAACGGCTCCGCGTCTTCGTCCCCAACTAGTGTGAGCCCATGATTGTTAACCCTAAAACCTTAAGATCTCACTTATTTCTTAACCAAATGACCTTGGGTTTGGTGTTGTCGACTCGTCTAAGTGAGTAGAATATATTCATACGATAAACATACCATTAAATTAACCCTAATCATATGGAGAGTCAAAATAGGCTTAGGAAGAGAGGAAGTTCAATACCTTTGCTCTGAGAAGGGAAGCTTCAATCAGAGGTGCTTGGTACGTTCTTGGAGGTCCAAGGAGGCTAGGAATTGAGCCTCTTGCTGTGGTGTAATGACTAGCCCCAAATTTGATCAAGGCCGAATTTGGGTGTTGATCAAAGTCTAAGCTAGAGGCTCTCTATGAGGGGGATTCTATGGTACTTTGTCTTCTTTCACTGTGGTGAAGGTGTGGGCCAATTTAATTGAGATTTGGTGCACTGTGGGGGTGTGGTGGAGAATTTCCTGTCTCCTTCCTGTCTCCGGCAAGGATTCTCCGGCAAGGATTTGAACTCAAAAATTGAGCTCCGGCGATGAGAATTAGGGCAGGGGGTGTTTGGTTTGCACTGAGGAAGTCCTAGAGAGGCTATGGGAGCAATTTTACCAAGTTTCCTTGAGAAAATTTCAGTGCCCTTATGTTGGCCTTAGAGGTGAGGTTTTATAGCCATGTCTGGAGAGGGGAGCTCAAGGCCTGGCCTTGGGTGTAAAATTTTGCTGAGGTGCTGGGCTGAGAAGCTGTAAAGTTTAATTATGGGGAGCTGGCCCCTAAGGTTGAGATTGGGTTTTATTTAAGGATGGTGGCCCTCATTTTTGAGGTGCTCCAATGACTAGGCCAACCGACAATGCTATTGAAAGTAGCTAGGAGGTCAGGCGAGCCAGTGGGAGGGTTAATTATGTTTAACCCTCAATAACAAGTGATGAAACAAGTGATGATGTAACAAGTGATGATGGGGGAGATTTTTAGATAAGGCTCATAAATGGGTATGAATCCCTTAATTTAGGGATCCAATCATCAATATCTCACCATGGCCAGTCCAATGGGTTTAGCCTGGTCCATGGAGTGAGCTTAGTGTCTGTAGAGTCATAAATTTGGTGACTTTAGGGTGGTTAGGCCAATTTTGGTGTAAGAGTCCAATATGGGTCCAAATGGCCAAAGGTTGGGTTTAGGTTAGGCTAGCCATGACTTTAAGCCTAATTAATTGATCAACATTGTGTAGATGATTGTAATGAAGATTTTTTGTGAAGGATTGAAATTATTTTGAGTCCAATTGGGGTTCAATTTGAAGAATTTTGAAATTTTGGTCAATTTGGGTATGTTGAGCTTGACTTGGGTCTAGATTGGGCTAGGCTTAGGATAAGTCCAAATTGATTGTTGATAATGGTCTATAGGAACATCATGAAGAGTTTTCAACATAAATTGGGTGTCAATTTTGGGGTAAGGGCAATCAATTTGGTGGAATTTGGTGGCATGGCCAATTTGGGGGGGAATTTGCGAAATTTTGGATTTGGGGCAAAAATTAAATGAGATTAAGGTTTCACCAAGGCCAAATGAAGGTCAATTTTGATGTGTAAGATTTTTATGATGAATTTAGGATTCAAATTGGGGCACATTGAGTAGGCTATGGGGTTCAATTTTGTGGGATTAAGTCATAGGGCCAAAATTGGAGGTTTGACTTAGATCAAAGTTATGCTCAAAGCATGGGCCGGGACCAATTAAGCTTGAATTTGGTTTATATTGGTCATGGGAAAGGTAAATTTGAGTTTAGAATTGAAATTGAGGGAAATTTGGGCCAAATTGATGGACATTTGAGGTAAATATGGGAAAGCTGGGCCATTAAAGGCAATTTAGGGGTTTTGGTCAAAATTGTCAAGTTGGCCAAATTGGGTTCAATTGAAGGGTCCAAATTGGTTTTGGAGACATTTGGAGTGATTTTGGAGGTTTTTGGAAAGTTTGGGGTGCCAATGGTATTTTTATAATGGTATTTTTATAATTCAAGGGTATTTTTGTAATTTTTGCCATTTTAGGGGTATTTTGGTAAATTTGGAATTTTTGGGTAGTATTGGGTAACTTGGGAATTTTAAAAAGGTTTGAAATGTTTTTGAACAAATTTGGGTATTTTGTGTGAATTTGGGGTTCGAAGGGTATTTAGGTAATCTCTGGGAATTTAGGGGCAAAATGCCAAGTTGATATATTTGGTATGGTTGGGGTACCAACCACGATATATGAGCTATGGACCAATAAAAACCCCATTTGAGTCCTCTATGTGTTGGGCTTAGCTAAACCCCAGCCTAGTTTAGTGGGTTTAGGGGATCATCTACATGAGTCTCCCAAAAGATCAAGGGATCAAAGTTAAGAAATTTTGGGTCTATAATTGTGAGGGATTGTGAGTGAGAGTGAGTGAAAGTGAGTGCCTTAGCTCCAGACCAACACCCAGGGCCAATCCTAAGGTCAAATAGTCCTATGAGAACTCATCTTGAGCTCCCCCATGATGACCCCACCTACTAAGTGATAGAGGTTAGGACCAATATATAGAGCTTCAAGTTGAGCAAAGGGGAATTTAGAATTTCTAATGGTGAGGGTTCTTTTTTTAGTTTTCTAGGAATAGTCAACAGGAAAGTCCTATAGCTAAATCCTAGGCTACTAAAGGGGAAAAACTAAACCTCAACCAAAAGTGAGGTCAACAAAGATTTTTGAGAAAGGCATGGAAGTAGATCCAACAAAAATTCAAGTTAATGTTGAATTACCACCTCCTATTAGTATAAAAGGGGCAAGAAGTTTTCTAGGATGCTAGATTTTACGGGCGTTATATTAAAGACTTTTCAAAAAATTTCCAAGCCTTTTTGTCGTCTTCTGGAAAAAGACACTAATTTTGATTTTAATAAAAAATGTCTGAAAGCCTTCAATTTATTAAAAGAAAAATTAATCACTACACCTATTATTGTTTCACCTAATTGGAAAAAAACTTTTTAAATTATTGTGTGATGTTAGTGATTATGCTATAGGGTTGTTTTAGGGAAAAAATACAATAAAAAATTTAAAGTGTTATAATATGCTAGTTAAACCTATAATGTGAAGCTCAAATTAATTACACCACTACTGAAAATGAAATATTAGCTATAGTGTATGTTATTGATAAATTTAGGCCTCATCTTATTGGAACTAAATGTCTTTGGTATACTGATCATTCTGCTATAAAATAATCAATGATGAAGAATGCAAAATCACAATTAATTAGATGGGTCCTTCTGATTTAAGAATTTGATTTCCAAGTTATAGATAGGAAGTGTACTGATAATCAGATAGCTGATCATTTATCAAGGCATGAACAAGAAAATAACATTAGGTTTAATGGTGAAATTAATGAAAATTTTCTTGATGAACAACTTTATGAAATTAATGAATAGCAAATTATGTGATATGCTAATATAGTTAACTAATTAATTTATAATATTTTATCCTATAGATTAATAGACATCAAATTAAAAAGTTCATTCATGATGCAAAATTTTATTTTTGGAATGACCCTTATTTAAATAAATAATGTAAGGACTTAGTTATTAGAAGATGTGTACTGTTGGAAGAAACCCAAGAAATTATGCAAAAATATCATAAATCAGATTTTAGGGGATATTTTGGGGTAGATAAAACAGCATTTAAGATTGTACAATCTAGATTTTATCAGCCTACTTATTTAGAGATGTTAATACTTACATAAAATCATGTACCTACTTATTTAGAGATGTTAATACTTATATAAAATCATGTGATAGATGTAAGAGAATAGGTAATATTTCCAGAAGAAAGGAAATGTCCCTAAATTTTACTCTAGAAGTTGAAATTTTTAATGTTTGGGGTTTGGATTTTATAAGACAATTTATATAATCTTTTGGAATATATATATATATATATATATATATATATAATTATTGGTGTGGATTATATTTCGGATTATATTTCTAGATGGATTGAAGCAATTGTTGTACCTCGCTGTGATGCTAAAAGTGTTGCAAATTTTTTTATGGAAATATATTTTTATAAGATTTGGAATGCCTAGAGTAATCATTACAGATGAGGGAAGCAATTTTAAGAATAGAATAAATGAAACATTAACTCAGAAGTATCGAATTAAACACAGAATTGATCCACAAATCAGTGATTTAGCAGAAATATCCTATCAAGAAATTAAAATAATATTGGAAAATTTTTTTTGAATCCTAATAGGATAGATTGGTCTGCTAGACTTGATAGTGCATTATGGGCCTATAAGACTGCTTACAAAACTCCTATAGGAATGACACCATATATGGAAAAGCTTGTCACTTACCAGTTGAATTGGAGCATAAATCTTATTGGGCTATTAAGTGTCACTTACTAGTTGAATTGGAGCATAAATCTTATTGGGCTATTAATAAATTTAATTATAACGTAAAAGCTAACATAATTTGATAAATTTTGGTAAGAAAAAATTATTACAATTAAATGAGTTTGAAGAGATGATAAAGGAATATTATGAGAATGACAAAATTTATAAAGAGAACATGAAAATTAGGCATTATAAGAGTATTTAGAAAAAGTATTTTGAGCTCGGACAAGAAGTTTTACTATACAATACAAGATTGAAATTATTTTTGGGAAAACTTAAGTCCAAGTGGTCAGTGTCATTTATTGTAATAAGAGTTTATTCTTATGGTGTTGTTAATATTGAAGGTCCTAAAATTTGGAGAATAACTAAGATAAATGGATGATACACCACAAGAATGTGCAATTTTATGTATACACTTTATGCTTAAATTTGGTGATAATGCACTTTAGAGAAAGGTATTTTCATGTTTTGTTGCAGGTATATTGATTTTAGGCATTTTGAGCAAAAATTAGCAAAAAAGGAAGAAATTTGGAGTCAAAATGCATTTTTTCAACATCTTGGAGCCAGAACTGATGCCAGAGGCATCATTTTACAGGGAACTGGAGCCAGAGGTGTCAAAATCCAGAGAACAACGTGGAACTCCAATAAAATGGTGCTAGAGGTGTCCAAACAAGTGCCAATGACAAATTAAGATGGATTGTGGTGGTTATTGACTATTTTTTAGAGGTTATAGAAGGCTTTAATTAATTCAAACACTCCATGGAGTGGTTTAATGCATCTTGACACTTTGGAAAGACTCTTGAAGGAAGAAATATGTCTCTTAGATGAAGGGATTTGTCTCTTGATGTAAAGAGGTGTGCCTCTTGGAAAAAAAAAAGGGAATTTTGAATTCTTTGAAGACAAGGCTAGAGCCCCAATTAAAATAGAAGTCTAGAGAGGTGAAGCGAGCTATGTGAAGAGGTCTTTGGCATGTGATCTTGGTGGTGTGTTGTGATGGAGTGAAGAGTGTGACTTTAGAACTCTTGGAGGAGAGTTAGGTTTTGGAGAGGATTTTCTTCTAGAGTTTTAAGAGGAGAGGGAATGTGAGAGATTTCTTCTTCATTACATTTCTAAAAGAAAATTGAGTGTGATTGTAAAGAAAGAAAGTGCTTAAAGGTAACTTCAAAGGATTTGCTTAAGAAGGAGTGTGAGATAATTTGAGTTCTTTCCTTTCTTTATTTTGTAAACTTATTTTTATATAATCCATGTTTTTTCGTATCCTCCTCACGCATTCTGAGTAGTGCTCTTTATCTTTCTCCTACAATGAGATATGGTTTGGTGAAGAATTAATATTGTTGTGTAAGGCTTTAAATGTCAATAAATTTTGTTGATTTGAACTTTGATCTTAATTTACTTTTCGATCTGGTCAATTGAAATATTAAAATTTATTGAGAAATGTAAGATCCAAGAGGGCTATGCTTTCTACAATAAGGCAAGAGTCACATTCAAATTCATGGGTGAGAATGTAGTCCATGGGGTTGAGTGAAAATAAATAATGAAATATATTTTGATGGGCATAGAATTACATATTTTAGGTGACAGACTAAAATCCTCAAATTAGTTGAGTTGCTTGCGAACTAAAGCAAGATTGTTAGCCCTCAAGGGTGGAGAAGTGGGAGCTCTGTAGTAGGATCCAGTATCCTCTCAACCTAACCACAAATTTAGGGACTAAACTATGGATTAGTTAATGTTCTTTATGTAATCTCAGAGGTTAAAGAATAGGATTGTTCCAAATTGGCATAATACATTTAATATATATATAATTTTAAATAATTTTAATTACTTAACAATCCATAAACTCATTGTAAAGGGGAATGATGCTTTCTTAAATTTGAACTCTTTATTACAAAACTTTATTTAGTTTTAGTAAATTTAAATTTGATGTTTAAAAATTAGCTTAGTTAACTTAATTATTTTATCTGCATTTTAGTTTGGCATACATTAAATTTACTTTAGATTTATTTTTCTTACTTAAGTTTTAATAATTTGAATATTGTGTTTGACATTATAACCATAAGAATTTTGAACTCCCTGTGAGATTGATACTCGGGACTCTATTAGAGCCCTTTATTACTTGAGTGATTCATATACTTGCATAATTATTTGGTTTGGTAGCTTAAAGATTGTAAAATATAAAACTATTTATACTTAAGTGATTTTTGTTGTGATTGATCTACATATTTACTATTTAAGTTGTCATGTGTATGTTGAAGTATTGAAAGATATTTACAATGCATACAAAAAAATACCGCATCAAGTTTTTTGGCTCAGTTGCCAGGGAGATATAGTAAATTACTTTATAATTTAGAATACTTTATTTGAACTAAAAAACTTATATTAAAAAAATTATAGTTTAATAAATATTTTAGTGTGTTTTTTTATTATGTTTGTGTATGCATAGTTTAATATCTGAAGGTTTATTACTTCACCATTCAGAGTTAGCAAAATCTATTAAAAAAATTTAAAAACAAAAAAGAGAGTTAAGAAATTTAAACAAAATGGCGCCAAAATTAAATAATCCAAGAATTGAAAATGAACATCATCAGAGACCTTTAAGACTTAAATAATCCAAGAATTGAAGATGAACATCATCAGAGACCTTTAAGACATTATGTTAATTCTACAATAGATGAAGATCATTTGAGTATACAAAACCCTAATGTAGCTGCTAATTCATTTGAACTTAAACCTGCTATTATCCAAATAGTACAAAATAATTAGTTTGGAAGAACACTGATTGAAGATCCTAACTTACATCTTGCTAGTTTTCTAGAATTGTGTGGTACATTTAAATATGATGGAGTGTCGATTGATGTCTTTAGACTTAGACTTTTTCCTTTTTAATTAAGGGATAAAGCTAAGGTGTGGTTAAACTCTTTAGCACTTGGTTCTATCGGAACTTGGGGAGATTTATCACAAAAATTTTTATCTAAATATTTCCCACCATCAAAAACTACTAAGCTTAGAAATGATATCACAGCTTTTTGTCAGTTTGAAGTAGAATCAATTTATGAAGCTTGAGAACAATTTAAGGATCTCCTTAGGAATTGTCCACATCATGTGTTACCTGATTGGTTAATAATTCAAACTTTTTATAATGGATTAGTTGAATCTCTTAGATCTATGATTGATGCTACTACTGGTGGATGATTGATGTTAAAACCGATTGATGGATTGATGCTACTGGTGGATGATTGATGTTAAAACCGATTGATGAAGGATATTCTTTAATTGAAGAGATGACTAATAACAATTTTCAATGGCCCTCTAAAAGGGTAACTCCAAAAAGAGTAGCTAGTATTCATGAATCTGATGCAATATCTACTTTGGCTACTCAAGTTGTTGTAATATTAAAGAAGATATATCATTATGGGATGAATTATTCTCAGACATCTCATGTGCTTGAGGAAAATTCATTAAGACAAATATTAGATTCTCAATCATCATATAAAACTTTAAATGCAATATACAACTGAACTAATAATCCTTATTCAACTTATTATAATCTTGGTTAGAAAAATCACTCTAATTTTGGATGGAGTAATAATAACTCTAATTTTATAAATCCACAATGGGGAAATAATCCTGCAAACCCATTGGGAAATTCTAACAAACAAGGGAACTTTAATTATAAATCTTATTATCCTCCATGTTTTAATAGTAATTCATAGAGTAAGGAGAAGAAATTGTCAATGGAAGAAATAATATTACAAATGGGAGCACAATTACAAAGTCAGGGAGTTGTAATTAGAAACCTGGAAAATCAGTAAGGATGTATTGCTACTACACATAGCAATAGACCTCTTGGAACTTTGCCAAATAATGTTGAAGTTAATCCTTAAGATTATAACAAAGAGCCAATTAAGGCTATTCAACTGAGAAGTGGTAAAAAATTAGAGACAAAAATTCAAAAAGAGATTTAAGTTGAAAAAGAAGGGGGGAAAGATGAAAAGTCTAGCAAAGATTTTCATCTTAAATTAGAATGTCCTATTAAACCAATGAAAATCACTGTTGAAAGACCATTACCTCCATTTCCCCAAAAATTGAAGCAGTATAATAGAAATAATCAATTTACAAAATTCTTAGAAATAATGAGGAAATTAACTACAAACATTCCATTTGTTGAAGCACTGGAACAAATGCCAAATTATGTGAAGTTTAAGAAGGATATACTTAATAAAAAAAGGAGTTTACAAATAATGAGATTGTTTCTCTTAGTGAGGAGTGCAGCGCCATAATTTAGAAAAAGCTTCGTGAAAAAAATTAAAGATCCTAGTAGTTTTACTATTCCTTGGGCTATTGGTGAAAGATTTTTTTGGAAAAGCTTTGTATGATTTAGGAGCCAATATTAATCTTATGCCTCTATCGATTTTCATAAGGTTGGGTTTAGGAGAAATTTCACCTACTACTGTAACTCTTCAGTTAGTTGAGTGTTCAATTACCTATCTTAAAGGAGTTATAGAAGATATTTTAGTAAAAGTTGATAAATTTATCTTTATTGTGAATTTTATCATGTTAGATATGGAGGAAGATAAATAAATTCTTATAATTTTAGGGAGACCATTTCCTATCATTGGAAGAGCTTCGATAGATGTGTAGAAAGGAGAATTAATAATGAGATTCAGTGATCAAGAAGTTACATCTACTATCTCAAAATTAATGGGATAACCAACAAAAGCAAGAGATGATGAATGCTCAAAATAGATATTAATGTTTATTTAAGCAATGAATATGTCACAGACAGATTTGAAAGGAAAACTCAAGAAGAAATTTGGAGAATAAAGATGAGGATATAATTTAAGATAAATCTATAGAAGTGAGTAATGAAGAATTGGATTATTTTCAGGAATGATTTGAATTGTTAGATCTTACAGATAATAACAAAAATTTGATTAATTCGATTGTGAAACCTCCTAAACTAGAAATGAAAACACTTCCTACACATTTAAAATATGCCTTTTTAGGAGATTTATCTACATTACCTATTATCATATCCTTATAACTAACTAAAGCAAAAGAATAAAAGTTGTTGGAAACTTTAAGAAGATATAAGAAAGCCTTTGGAAGGAATATCAAAGGAATCAATCTTTCAATTTGTATGCACAGAATATTATTGGAAGAACATCATGAACTAAAAGATGATCCTCAATGGAGATTAATCCCTAGGATAAAAGAATTTGTTAAGAAAGAAATTTTAAAATGGTTAGATGTTGGAATAATATGTTCTATTTCAGATAGTGTTTGGGTGAGTCCAATTCATTGTGTTCCTAAGAAAGGGTGTGTGGTTGTTGTTAGAAATGTGAATAATTAATTAATACCAACAAGACAAGCCCTGGTTGGCGAATCTGTATTGATTATAGAAAATTAAATTAGGCCACCAAGAAAGATCACATTCCTTTACCCTTTTTGGGCCAATTGTTGAACAAGCTATCTGAAGACAAATATTTTTTGCTTTTTAGATGGATATATCGGCTATCATCAAATTCCTATTGCTCCTGAGATCAAGAAAAGATAGCATTTACTAGTCCTTATGGTAATTTTGCTTTTTCATGAATGTCCTTTGGATTATGTAATGCACCTACAACCTTTTAAAGATGTATGATGTTGTCTTTTAGTGATTTAATTGAAAAATGGATAAAAGTCTTTATGGATAATTTTTCTAGTGTTTGGAACTTCATTTAAAATATGTCTAAATCATTTAGAGAAAGTTCTAGAATGATGTGAAATGATGAATTTAGTATTAAACTGGAAAAATGCCAATTCATGATTGTAGAAGAAATTGTACTTGGGCATAAAATCTCATAAAATTGCATGGAAGTAAATCCAACAAAAATTCAAGTTATAACTAACCTACCTCCACCTAATACTATAAGAGGAGTTAGAAGTTCTTAGGACATGCTGGTTTTTACAGGCGATATATAAAAGATTTTTTAAAAATTACAAAGCCTTTATGCCAACTTTTGGAGAAAGATACAAAATTTTATTTTAATTAATACTGCCTTAATGCCTTTGAATCATTAAAGGAAAAATTAATCACTACCCCTATAATTATTTCACCTGATTGAGAGAAACCATTTGAGCTAATGTGTGATGTAAGTGATAATGCAATTGGAGTTGTTTTAGGGTAGAGATGGACAAAGTTTCTAAAATTATATATTATGCTAGTAAACATCTAAATGATGCTCAAATTAATTATATTACTATTGAAGAAGAATTAATAGCAAATTTTTCTACTTTTGATAAGTTTAGATCATACCTGATTGGAGCTAAATGTGTTGTATACAGACCACTATACAGACCACTCTGCTATAAAATATTTGATGCAAAGGAAAGATGTGAAAGCAAGATTAATTAGATGGTTACTTCTAATGCAAGAATTTAATTTTTTGGTAGTAGATAGGAAAAGATCTAAAAATCAAATAGTTGATCATTTATCTAGGTTGGAATAGGAAGAAACATTTGATCTTGAAATAGAAATTAAAGAAACATTTCTTGATTAACAACTATATACAATTAAAGAATGGGAAATACCATGGTATGTTGATATTGTAAACTACATTGTTAGTTATGTTTTACCATATGGATTGACAAAGCCACAAGAGAGGAAATTTATTCATGATGCAAAATTTTACTTTTGGGATGACTCATATTTATATAAACATTGTATAAATTTTATTATGTGGAGATGTGTGCCTTATGAAGAAATTGAAGATTTAATTCATAAATATCATTTCATTCAAAAATATCATGATTCTGAAACTTGGGGGGTCATTTTGAAGTTAATAGAAATGTTCATAAAATTTTAAAATCTAGATTTTATTGGTCTACTCTAATTAGAGATATTAGTATACATATAAAAATGTGTGATAGATGTCAGCAAGCAGACAATATTTTAAAAAGAAATGAAATGCCTCTGAATTTTACTTTGGCACTTGAAATTTTTTATGTTTGGGGATTGGATTTTAATACCTTCATTTTGCATTATTGCTGAAGTGAACTCTTCTCATCTGGTGGAGCTAATCACTGCCACCTCTTCCCCCCCATGGCATATCAATCAGTGGATCTCTAGAATTAAGAAGACCATCAATGAGAGCAGTTTCCAAATAAAGTGCAATTATACGGAAGCCAACAGGCCAGCAAATTTCTTGGCTTTGGAAGGCTCAAATCTGAGCCATGCTGTGATCTCAACTACTCTCCCTCTCCCTCTACAAATCTTAACACAAGGAGACAACCTTCAAATTCCTTACATCAGACTTCAGAACTGAAATCCTGGGCAACTTTGTTACTGACCAAGCTGGCAATCCACCTACCACTCCTTGTCTGGCTGAATGGTTTTGTTGTTTTGTATATGTCATGCATATATATATATATATATATCTGTCTACCACATACACACACACACACACACATATATATATATATATATATATATATATACTTAGAACCAATATATATATATATATATATATATAAACATGTGATCAATATCAGCGAGTACGCAATATTTCAAAAAGGAATGAAATGCCCCTACATTTTACTTTAGAAGTTGAAATTTTTTATACTTGGGGATTGGATTTTATGGGATCATTTATCCCTTCATTTGAAAATATATATATATATTGTAGTAGACTATGTATCAAAGTGGATTGAAGCAATAGCTTTACCTCGATGTGATGTTCGGAGTGTTTCAAAATTTGTAATAAAAAATATTTTTACAATATATGAAATGTTGAGAGTAATCATTACTGAAGAAGGATCTCATTTTAGGAAAAAAAATTAAAATTTTGGTTTAAAAGTATGATATTATATGTAGGATTGCAACTGCTTATAATCCCTAGACTAGTAGTCTAATAGAAGTATTTAATTATAAAATTAAAAGAATTTTGGAAAAAATTATAAATTCTAATCAAATGAATTGGTTTGCTAGATTAGATACTTCATTATGAGCTTATATGATAGCTTAATAAACTCTCATAAGAATGTCCCCATATAGATTAATTTTTTGGGAAGACTTGTCTCTTACCAATAGAATTGGAGCATAAAGCTTATTGGGCTATTAAGGAGTTTAATTTTAATTTAAGAGATGCTAGTGAGAAAATATTATTGCAACTGAATGAGCTTGAAGAAATTAGAAATGAATCTTATGATAATGTTAGGATATATAAGGAGAAAATGAAAGAATGACATGATCAGAAGATAATAAAAAAGGAATTTGAGCCTAAATAGGAAGTTTTACTATGAAATACAAGATTGAAATTATTTCTTAGAAAATTGAAGTCTATGTGGACAGGGCCATTCACTGTTGTAAAAATTTACCCCTATGGAGTTGTTAATATTAAAGATCCCAATATTAGAAAAATATTTAAAGTAAATTGGCACATACTAAAACCATATTTTAATGGTCAAAAAGCCAATTTTTAAAGAGACTATAATGTTTGATCACCCAGAGTAAAGATTGGGAATGTTGGGCTGACGATATTAAACCAAGCACTTTGTGAGAGGCAACCCATAGTTATCTTTGTTATTGATGCAAATATTATTTTATAAGTAATATTATATATTGATATTTATGCTCTCTTTATGAATTTTGTGTACTTGTGAGACTTGCATATTAAGAAAATATATTAAAACATCTTTAATTACTGAATTATATGGAAAATTTGAGAGTTATTTGGATTTTAAGCGAAACGGTGCAGAAATATGAATTGGCGCCAGAGGCAACATTTTATAGAGAGCTGGCGCCAGAAGCGTTGTGGTTACTAAAACAATTTTAGAAGCTTCTAAAGGCAATTTTGGGTAATTTTTAAAGATTTTCTTATTAGTAACTCTCAAAATATGTATTTTGGACTTGTTTAAGTGTGAAAAACGAAAAGGGAAGTCACCATTTTCAAATCCTATGGCTTCCAACTCTAAAGAAACTTTTAGATATGCAATTTTCAATAAAAGAAAGTTCATTAGTTTTGATGCGCAGAAGTTATATGATCGAGTTTTTGTTAAGAAGAGATTAATCAAGGAATGAGGATTTGTGAATCGAGGATTCAACACACCAAATACTCAAGTGGAGGAGATTATTGTGCAGAGAAGCTGAGAAGTACTATGTTATACCACTACTGCAGTAGTCATTCTTGTGGTGAAAGAGTTTTATGCTAATCTTCATGGAATTAACCAGAGAGTTGTCTATGTTCGAAGTAGGTGGGTACCATTTACTTTGTTAAGAATAAACGACTTGTTTATGATTGAAAGCATCCCAATTTGCCATTATGTCACTTTTTTCCCTACAAGAGATAACATGGATGAAGTATAGCAGTTCCTTACTAATGAAGATGCAAATTGGGAGACAAGAGATAATGAATATGTAAGTTTTTCATCATCCTTACTAAATTCTGCATAAAAGACATGACATTTCCTTATTTCAACAAAACTTCTTCCTATCATGAAAATCAGTAAAGTGGCCAAAGAAAGTGCCATCTTGAATTACTGTATTCAAACTAGAAAACCTATTGATGTGGGTGCTTTAATTGTAAAATCTGATCTGAGTTTGATTATAAACGGATCAACTTATGGGCTGGGACATCCATCTATTATTTTTCTACTATGTAGCCAGTCACAAGCGCCTTATGAAATTTGGGAAAAGTGCTTCTCCCTTGGAATCCCTTGGACCCAGAGATTTGTTGCAACAACATAGGAAATAGGGAGGAAAATAATATGAACATTCTTATGGATCAATCGTCTCAAAATTTATCTCCTATTCAGCCCCACTTTCTTTATAGTTCACATGATACTTTGAAAAGGATCAAGAAGTTGGAGAAATAGGTACAAAATATTATGAATTCAAATGGGAACATCTCTGATATATTTGATCATTTGGATTGGAGGATAAAGAAGGAATTCGAACATATCGGGCCCATAAAAGAAGGTATGGTGCATATGTTTAAGAAAAATGCTTGGGTTGAAGAGATTCGACAGACAAATTTCCTCTCTGGCCTATTTACAACTTATATGTTCACTATCAATTTATGGGAAATATTCAAGAAGATGAAAGTGATGAAGACGTTTAAATCATCTTAAGTACAAAATTCATAATTATTAGTGCATTTGTGTGATGTGTTTGTGTTGAATTTCATTTATTCTCATTGTTGAGCTTTGCATGTGTCTTATGTTAACTATTTGATATTTAGTCTTCAATGTTAGTTTGTATGGTGTGATTTTGATGATGAATTTAATGTATTAGTTTGAAAAATGTTGGTTTGTAATCGTGTGGATTTTATATATAAACGTGAGTTTTATGTTGTTTATGAAAACATGTTGTTAGAAGATTATTAAATTATGAATATTAGTGTTAATTTAAGTTAATTAGAGGTTGGCATGGTTTGGTGTACAAAAAATTTCAATAGAAAAATGAAATCTGAAATTTTTTGTGTTGGCACCAAAGGCGCCAGTTTCCCGAAAACACCCAAATTTTTATAAAACCGTAAAAATCCACTGTAAAACCCCATTTTTACTGCTTAAGATGTCTCCTACCTCTAGACTAAGGCCAAAACTTTACATAAGGCTAATTATTTCTTGGATTTGGGGAGATTTGAGGGATATAAAGTTTTGGATTTCATCTTCCCTTGGTAAGAGCTTCAATTTAACTTAGGAATTTAACTTAGGAATTTTTAACTTAGGAATTTTTTATTTTCACCATGGATTTTTCCTACATTATGAAATTTTGAAAATTTGATGTTTTTTTTAAAATTTAAAAAACAACCCATGGTGAAAAGTTTCTTACCAAGTATTCCTATTTTTTTTGTTTGATTTATGATTAGTTTGATTTATGATATTGTGCATTTATTTGTGATTTTATGTTAATTTATTTAGAAATTGATATGGTTCCAAGAGTGAAAAGAGGAAAAACTTTAAGAGGTTTTGATGCGAGACAATTTATTTATTGGAAGGCTCAGTATAATTGTAATACTTAGATGGGTACAAGAAAATTGATTCAGGAGCGTGCATTCTCAAATTCGAGAGGACAGAATGAAAGGCTAATCATTACAGAACTGGGAGACTTTTTGCTACTTCACCGCAGTAGCAATTGTTCCTATTGTTTGTGAATTTTATGTCAATCTTCAGGTGACTTCCGATTAGTGCATTAATGTTAAAGGTAAAAATGTTGAATTTACTTAGGAAAGGATCAATGCACTTTATAAGTTGCAGAATAAATTTCATTGTTAGTATATTGCAATTTGTGATTTCTTATTCATCACTTGATGAGATAATTACTTAACTTACTGATGGAAGGGGAGAATGGAAAATTAAGAATAATCACAAGGTAAATTTCTCCACTTCCATGTTAAATGTGCAATCTAAAGCATGACATTACTTTATTTTTATGAAATTACTTCCATCTAATAACCCCAGTGAATTAACCCAAGAGAGAGCAGTATTGAAAAGAGAGAGCAGTATTGAATTTTTTCATACAACAAATGAAGGTTATTAATATTGGTGCTCTTATTCTGCATAATGCTCAGATTATTGCTAGGAGTGGAACCACTAGTGGTTTGGGTTATCCTGCCCTGATTTTCACTTTATGTGAACAACTAGGAGTAGAATTTGATAAGGATGAAGAAATGTTATAGCCACTTAAACCCATTGGGATAGTTCATAAATTTGAAACATTTGCTGGATCTAGAACTGGAAATAGAGGTAAACCTTTTACATCAGCTACAAGACCATCTACTTCAAGTACTTATTCACTTAAAAATACTACGAAACATTTAATGATTCAACAATCTGTTAGAGTGACATTACAAAATAGAATAGGTGCTTTGGAGTCAATAAATGCTCATAATGATGAATATCAGCGGAAAAGAGTTCAGCATGATATCGTATTTCAAAAGGCTATGGTTAGATATCTTAGGATTGATCATGTTGTAAGATTTCTTACATGCCCCAGTTTTACACTTTATGTGCAAGTTGACTTTGAAGAGAAAGAAGAAGAAAAGGAAGAAGAAGGGAGGGAGATGATGAATGATAATTTGTTGGGTTTATATGTTTTCATTCTTTGTTGTTTGATTTGTTTTATTTTTGTTGTTATGATTTGGACAATTTATGTGTTTTGTAAGTGGTACTACTAAACTTGTTTGTGTGTATAGATGTAAATTGTAAATTTTTATTTCAACATTATTTGTTTCTTTAATTTGCTACATATGTTTTTAATTTGACTTTTATTAGCAAATCCTTTGATATATTATGTTTCATTTAATGCTTTAAAGCCTATACTGTTTAAATTAGTACCTGCAATGTGTCATAGTGAAGTTTCATGTTCAGAACCCTCTATAAGTTAGTCTTATTTTTATGGATTTAATATTTTCTTTCACCCTACATTTTTTGTACTGAATGCTTTACTTGTTATTATAAAAATCTGAGAATGAAAAATTTCTTTAGAAAAGAAGAAAACTAAATTTTATTTATCCTCAATTAGCAATATTTTTTAAAAATTAATTTAACATGACCTTTGGTATTAGAGGCTAACTTTATAAAACAATATTTTTGTTTTTAAATATTATAGTAAATTTAAGCAAAAATCTTTAATAAAGAAAGTCAGTTCTAGAGTTAAGATATTTAGTATGAAAGGATAAGACTATGCTTTTTTTATTAAAATTAAAGAAAGTTGTATTTTTGAAGTATTAAGAATCTTAGAGTTTCATGTAAGAATAAAAGAAAGAGACTTTATGAAAAATCTTCAAAGCTAATATGAATTTATAAAGTGAAGGTAAGAAGTTTTTAGTTTCAAGAAGAGGATAGTGAAGTTCAAAATTATTAAAGGCTATCCAGATATAGTAATCCTCACATGAAAAAGAAAAGAAAAGAAATGATTGAAAATGATCCTAAAGATAAATAAAAGAAAACAAAAAGAAAAAGGAAAAGAAAAGAAAAATATGTGAGGAGAAGCTTGAGAAAATGACTAATAAAAAATTGGCTTCATTTGAATCAACTTGAGGAAAAACGCTTTATTACATTTTCTAAACTTGCATTGGAATATTAACATCCTTACTAATAAAGTTTTCATGAAATTCTTTTTCATATGTACATTCTAAGCATCCTTGATATGATAAATTACAATTATTCTCGAAATAAATAGAGACTCAAAAATCTTAGATTTGACTACTAAGTGTTCTTATACTTTTAGTTTTAACCCAAGTTATTAAAAGTTTTTCTTAAGTTAAATTATTATATTTATTAAACTAAATTATAGAATTTTATAAGTTAATCTCTAGCATAAGTCATATTGTTATGTGGTAAAATAGTCACTTGAGGACAAGTAACATTTAAGTTTGGGGGATTTTGATACACCAAAAAAATGTGCAATTTTATGTATACATTTTATGATTAAATTTTGTGATATTATACTTTAAAGAAGGCTTTTTTCATGTTTTGTTGCAGGTATATTGATTTTAGGAATTTGAAAAAAAAAGGAGCAAAAAGGAAGATATTTGGAGTCAAAATGCAATTTTTTAGCATCCTGGCGCCAGAGGCGCCATTTTATAGAGAGCTGGCTCCAGAATCCAGAGAACATTGTGGAACTCCAATAAACTGGCATCAGAGGTGCTAGGGATGAATTAAGACAGATTGTGGCAGTTATTGACAATTTTTTAGAGGTTCTAGAATGCTCCAATTAATTCAAACACCCCATAGAGTGGCTTAATGCCTCTAGACACTTTAGAAAGGCTCTTGAATGAAGAGATATGTCACTTGGATGAAATGATTTGTCTCTTGATGTGAAGAGGTGTGCCTCTTAAGAAAAAGGTGGGAATTTTGGATTCATTGAAGACAAGGTTGATGCCCCATTTAAAAGAGAAGTCTAGAGAGGCGAAGTGGGGGTGTGAGGAGGCCTTTGGTGTGTGGTCTTGTTGGTGTGTTGTGGTGGTGTGAAGAGTGTGGCGCGAGAAGTCTTGGGGGAGAGTTAGGTTTTGGAGAGGATTTTCTTCTAGAGTTGTAAGAGGAGAAGTAATGTGAGAGATTTTTTATTCATTGCATTTCTAAGAGAGAATTGAGTTTGAGTTAAAGATAGAAAGCTCTTAAAGGAAACTTCAAATGATTTGCTTGAGGAGGAGTGCGTGATAAGTTGTTTTGTTTCCTTTTTTTGTATTGTAAACATATTTTTATATATATAATCCATGTTTTGTCTTATCCTTCTCATAAATTCTGAGTAGTCTTCTTTATCCTTCTCCCTATAATGAGATATGGTTTTATGAAGAATTAATATTGTTGTGTAAGGTATTAAATGTCAATAAATTGTGATGATTCGAACTCTGATCTTCATTTACTTTTTGATCTGGCTAATAAAAAATTCAAAATTTTTTTAGAATCATAAGATCCAAAAGGGTTATGCTTTCTACAACAAGGTAAGAATCACATTGAATTTCATGGGCGAGAATGTAGTCTATGGGGTTGAGTGCAAATAAATAAGGAAATATATTTTGATGGGCGTAGAATTGGAGATTTTAGGGTGACACACTAAAATCCCCAATGTCCAATTGCTTGGAAAGTAAAGTGAGATTGTTAGCCCTTAGGGGGGGAGAAGTGAGAGCTCTAGAGCGGGAGCCAGTATCCTTTCAACCTAACCACGGATTTAGGGACCAAAATTTAGATTAGTCAATGTTCTTTATGCACTCTCAGAGGGTAGGATTGCTCCTATTTGACACAATACAACTTTGATATATAATTTTAAAATATTTTAATTACTTCACAATCCATAAATTAGTTTTAAAGGGGAAGGATGCGTTCTTAATTTTGAACTATTCATTACAAAACTTTGTTTAGTCTTAGTAAATTTAACTCTGAAGTTCAGAAATTAACTTAATTAACTTAGTTCTTTTATCTGCATTTCCATTTGGTATAAATTAAATTTACTTTAGATTTGTTTTGCTTTCTTAAGTTTTTATAGTTTGAATATTGTGTTTGACTTTATAAACATAAGAATTTTCAAGTCCCTGTGGGATCAACACTCAGGACTCCATTAGAGCACTTTATTGCTTGAGCGATACGTATACTTGCTTAATTATTAGGTCTGTCAGCTTAAAGATTTTAAAATATAAAACTATTTATACTGAAGTGATTTTTATTGTGATTGATCTGCATATTTTTTAACAGTGTTATCGTGTGTGTGTCTTCTAGTATTGAAACATATTTACAACACATACACAAAAATAACACACCAATGGACACAGATTAAAAGCTTATAAAAGTGGAGATAGTCCTACATTTGAATAGATCCTAATGTTGGGTCCCGCAATTACACACTAATTTAGCTTCCAAAAGATGGGTAAAAAATTGACCCAATTTATATTTAGTGGCTAGTTTTCAAAATCAAAATGTTATAAAATTTAGAAAATTGTCTACACACTAGGGGTACTACGCAAGTATATGATACACCAAAATTATATTAGACCCATATTTTATACTCATTTTTGGTGATATTGCACTTTAATGGAAGGTATTTTGATGTTTTCTTGCAGGTTGTTGATTTTTAGGGCTTAAAGAAAAAAAAAAAAGCAAAAAGGATGAAATTTAGAGTCAAAATTAAGTTTTTGAAGAAATGCTCAGCGTCGGCAGCGCCGAGGTCAGCACCGACGGCATAGAATAATTTAACGCTGAAGATTTTTACTCAGCGCCGACGACGTCAGACTAGCACCGACGGCCCCAAAGGCGGTGCAGACCCCATTTCTAGAAGGCTCGATGTATGTGGATGATTTTTTGAAGAGTTTTTGGAGGCACCTTTTGGAGAACTAACCTTGGGCTCTATTTGTGGCCGAATTTCATCAGAAAAAGGGCTCCTTTAAGTTTTTTCACTCCTCTACGTTCATTTTTTGCTCCACATCATTCCATTCCACTACCATATTGGAGTCAATTAGTGATTTTGCATTCATAGGTTTTATTTTTTATGGTGAGATTTAGTGTGAAACTTTCCGTAAGAGTGTTGGAGAAGGAAAAAAGTGAGAGAGTTCTTCTTCCTGCATTTCTAAGGAAAGGCTACAAAGGATTTTCTTTGAGAAAGAGTTCCAGATAAGTTTTTTTGTTTATTTAGTGTTGTATGAACTTTATTTAAATATAAAATTTGTGTTTTTTGGTATCTTTCTCATAAAGTCTGAGTAGTTACCTCTATCTTTCCCTCTACTCTGAGATATGGTGAAATGAAGAGATAAATGAATGTGTCATAATTAAAATATAAAATAAGTAGTGATGATTTTTTAACTCCGAACTTAATTTACTTTTTAGTCTGACCAATTGATTTGTTAAAATATGTTGTGAAATATATGATCTGGGAAATGGAGTATGAGTTCTACAATAGAATGAGGATCACATTTGATTTCATGAAGGAAAAATTCGTTCATGAAACTAAGTGCAAATAAATAGGGAAATATTCTTTGTTGGGTGTAAAATTGGAGAAT